>NC_056730.1:1133270372-1133325372 GCF_019279795.1 Protopterus annectens
ATTTGCTCTTTTGGGGGGGGGGGGAGGTTTGCACTGAACCTGTCTGCCAGGATGTTGGCAATGTCTGTGGGTTCAGTGTATTTTTTGTCATTTTGAACTAACTCAGAGCATATCTGGGAGTTGCCACCCAGGTCCCTGACATAACTAAAGAAGGCCTTGTGATTATCTTTAGCATCTTGTGCAATTTTTCTTTCGAAGCTGGCCTTAGATGATTTTATGAGGGATCGTAGTTTCTTGCTAGTACTGATCAGAGATGGCTTCCCTTTTTGGGATTTTGCTCTATCATGTAGTAGCTTCCTCCTTCTGTTGTATAGCTTATTTATGGCTGGGATCCACCAGACAGGTCTCCTGCCTTTGGAGGAGTGAGTCTTGGTTTTATTTGGGATAGCACGATCCATGTATTCCTGTAGGTGTCCATAGAATGCGTTTGTAAAGGATTCTGTGGTTTGGGCCGTATTTTCCACTGGCTCGGGGGCTTTGAAGGTTTCCATTTCAGTTTTGAGAAGTGTGAAGTTTGCTTTTGAGAAGTTCTTCACCATGGTTTCCTTGGCTGGGGGTGGGGACGGAATATGGATGTCCAGTGAGATTAATTTATGGTCAGATCTTACCAATGGGTATACCTCTGGTATGGAACATAGAGTCCCCATGTTGGTGATGATCAGGTCCAATATGTTTTCCTCTCTTGTGGGAGTGGTGATCAGTTGTTCTATAGCATTTGAGTTTATAAATTCTAGGAACCGTTGGGCAAGGGTGTTGGGGCTTGAGTAGTGCTCCCAGTCTATGTTTGGGTAGTTGAAGTCACCCAATATGATGGTGTTTAGAGAGACCTTCATATTCTCCAGTGTTCTCAGGAAAGCCGAGTGGGGTTCCTGAGTTTGGGAGGGTGGTCTGTAGCAGGCTACAAACCGAAAGGCAGTTTTGCCCACTGTTAGTTGCACATGGATGGTCTCCGATGCTTCATGCAGTGCCACTAACCTGGAGGTATGGGTATCTTTGATGAATATGGATACTCCCCCTCCTTTTGTGGTTCACTCCGAATTTTGGGGCCGAAAAGCATGGTATTAGGTATAACCTGGTAGTGCTGGGGTGCTCTCTGGAGCCTTGAACCAGGTTTCTGTTACTGTACAGATATCAATATTCTCCATACTGAGGAGAGCCTCGAGTGCGTGCATCTGGCGTTGAGCAGCATGCCTCTCAACTGTCCCTGATTTTGACTCAAATTTTAGCTCTGTCCCTCTTAATCCCTCCTAAAACTAGTGACTTTTGGAGGAAAGGTGGTGAATTACACTTAATGAATAATGACAATAATTAAGAGTTATAGACTTCTTTTACTTCAGAAAATGTGTATCAGTTCATATGCTTTGATTCTGTCAATGTTTAAAGTTAATAGCAATAATATTTTAAAAGTGTCCCTGATTGTCCCTGATTTTTTCTTGACTTGTCCCTGATTTTGTTGAAATTTGTCCCCGATTGGTTGAGAGGTCTGTTGAGCAGCATTACCCTTAGTTTCTTTTTCCTTGTGTTGTCTATGGAGGTGGGTTTGTCTTTTGAGCCTTGCCTAAAAAAGGCACTATGGGGGTGGCAAAAGCCTTAGCCAGTATTCGAAAGCCCAGGGGTGACAGGTGCAAGCCATCCCTAGCAAAGCAACATGGCTTGTCGAGCATGTCATCCCAGGCTGACAGACACTGGATCCCCTTTGAATGACACCAATACTTTAGCCAATTGTTAAAATTGATAATTTTGTCTTTATACTGTGGCATCATTCTTGGTGAGGGTAAGATGCTACTCAAGGTCAGGGTCATACAGGCCTGGGCTACATGATCAGAGAGCTCCTCTATGTCTCTTTTCATGTAGTCCAGGGAGGTACGTCTCAGGTCATTCACACCAGCATGGACAATGACGGAGTCATATTTGTACTTGCTTTGGAGTGACCTGAGTGCTTGTGTTATGTGGCGGATCCTGGTACCCGACAGGCAGCTTACAGTGACCTTCTCCTTGTTCATCCTGGTGAGTGGGACGTCAGTGTGTCTGACAATAGAGTCACCTATTACAAGTTTATTAGGTGTGTTGTTTAACCTTAAGGGCTGTGACTGTATGGCACACTGACTTTGTGAACTATGTGATACATGTGTATTGTTGTGGGGTAGCAGTTGCTTGGAAGTCTGCTTTGGAGGTCTCTGTTGCTTGGGATTTGTGGTGTGTGTGGTTACCTTCTCCTCCTGACTGACTGCACAAGTACTGGGTTGAGAAAGCTCAGTCTCCAGTTTGGCTATATAGTTGCGTCTCTTACATATATTTGAACTTGTTGGGAGGAGGAGAGGGTGGTCTGTGTACATAAGGCAGTTGTAACATTTCCTCAAGATTCCCAGATTCACCAGCTGGACTGGAGAGTAAACCCGAAACTGACTTTTGGACATGCCAGAATAGTATAAGGAACTACTTTTTGACTGATCAAAAAGGACCAATAGGGAGCCAAGTACTTAAAGGGAGTATAAGAGGGTGTAGTGCTTTAGTTTATTAGTGCTTACTTATAAGATTACTTATACAAGCAACTGCAGGGCTTTAGAATGAAAATAGAGTGCTTACTTTGAAATTTAAAACAGTTCTAAGGGAAAAGGGAAGAGCAGACTTTGTGGAGCCAGGAATAGTTTAAACCAGTTTAAGCGGCACTGCCTGATGCTGCGCTCGTGAAAGAGATAGGAATTGACCCAAAATGGCCAATAAGCTACTAGTTTCAGGGCTGAGACCACTCCTCCAGGGACAGATAGGCTGCTCAAAGCTCCCCACTCTCACTGGTGAACAGAGAAGCTTCCTCCTATCCAAGTAAGGATATGGGCAACACAGGAAACTATACCACAGTCCGGAATTCAGCAAAACCAGTCTCGGGTTACTGATTTTCGAGTTTTCAGTAATTCGAGAGTATGAAGTGAAACCATATATATATATGGGTATACTTCAGATTGTTGAAACCCCTGGGAAGACCTTCGTTGCTGTAGTGGTTCGCTGAAATGGGTTTTCGATATTGTCGTCTCAACAATCCAGTCTTTGATTATATTGGGTTTTGCTGATCTGAAGGGGACCCATATATATATATATATATATATATATATATATATATTGTGGGTCTATATTATAACATCGAATTTTATAAACATTGAATGCTATAATATCGCTGAAAACAGCGAAGGTGCAGGAAACTGAATCCTTTCCCAGGGAAAGAATTCGGTGGGCCGTTGCTGTGGCTTCGCTGTTTTCAGCATTTGATATGTTGGAACGTTACGGGTCGGGTTCAGGTAAGTGTGCGATTGTGTGTAGGTTAGGGTTCGGGGGCGGGTTAGGTGAGTTAGGGTTAGGGTGCGGGTCAGGTAAGTGTGCGGTTCTGTGTAGGTTAGGGTTGGGGGCAGGTTAGGTGAGTTAGGGTTAGGGTGCGGGTGAGGTGAGTTTACGATAGTGACGGACCTTAGGGTTAGGGTTGGGTTTAGGTAAGTGGATAGCTAGTAGTGTATGTAAAGTTTAGTTTAGGTTTAGGTGTAGGATTTTAAGTGTATGTGTGTGGATTGCTGTTTTTTGTGTGTATTTGTGTTGTGTGTATGTTTCTCGGAATAGCGATTTTTTTTCCCTGGGAAAAAATTTGCTATTCTGACTGTTCAATGTTTTCAGATTTCAGTGTTTGGGGTTTGATATTATAAAATTCGATGTTTAAGAACTTCGACGTTATAATATAGACCCATATATTGTATGGTATCTAATTGTCTAATGTAGTTATTTGTATTTTATATTGTTAGGGTCTCATTTTAAACAAATAGTTGAGTTTGCATTGTCCAATGTAATCCTTGGTGCATGCTCAGAAGTATATCAACATTTCGTTTTTGACATTAAAGTGTCAACATTTGATTTAGTGGATTCAGTCTGGATCACTAGATCCATACACACACACACACACACACACACACACGTGTGTGTGTGTGTGTGTGTGTGTGTGTGTGTGTGTGTGTGTGTGTGTGTGTGTGTGTGTGTGTGTGTGTGTGTGTGTGTGTGCCTGTGTGTGTGTGTATATGTATGTATGTATGTATAGGTCTACTTTGTTTCATTGAAAGCTCATTTCACTGAATTTCAATTCACCCTGACCAAATCGATGAAAGCTGAAATTACTGAAAACTCATTTCAACTAATCTCATTTCACTGAAGTACTGGCACTATGTAGAGTACTGTAAGGCAAATCCTGACTAGAACCTCCCTCCCTCATTTTCTATATCTACCTTTCTTTTAAATGCCTAATGTAGACCTCTTATTTTACCCTTGAGAGTTTTCTTTGTCTCAACCTACTATTGTTACTACTAACTTTCCCTTCCCTATATACCATGTATAACCATGTCTCTACCAAAAAATACTTGGAACTATAGCTTGTTAATGATTTTAAAATATATTTAGTTCTACTCTGTTATTAAAAGTATAATTAGTTATGTAAAGTATATTTAGATCTACTTTGTTATGTAAAATCGTGTTTTATTTTCTTGTCTACATTTTGTACTGTACTGTTTACTTGTACTCATAGTGGAGATTTTCTCCCCGGGTCTCTACTGAAAATGGACATGTATCCAACTAGAATAGCCCGGTCAACAAACGTAAAAATAAAAATAAAAATAAAAAATAAATAAAAGTAAAAGGTGTCTGCCCTTTTCCCCACTGTAGTGTGATCATGGAGTTAGTATATACAGTTAAGGGGGATGTGGGGGGCATAGCCCCAACTTTGTTTGGGTATATATTGTCTTCTGGAAAGAGTTAGTCATTGGTGTTGTAAGTATGCATGTGTATGGTTTAAAATGTATTGTTTTGAAGCTTTCAGTGAAATATAATATAAAACCAAACTAGGTGGGATGCTACAACCCCCACACCCCCCAATGTGCCCCCCACACCCCCTCAGCTATATATACTAACTCCAGGATCGCACTACAGTGGGAAAAAGGGCATATACCTTTTACTTGCCTTACAGTACTCTACAAAGTGGCAGTACTTCACTTCAGTGAAATGAGATTCTGTGAAATGAGTTTTCAGTAATTTGAGCTTTCAGTGATTTGGTCAGGGTGAATTCAAATCAGTGAAATGAGCTTTCAATGAAATAAAGTAGACCCATACCTATATATATATATATATATATATATATATATATATATATATATATATATATATATATATATATGTGTCTGTGTGTGTGTGTGTGTGTGTGTGTGTGTGTGTCTATATATGTATATATCTATATTTATATCTATATCTATCTACACGCACACACACACACACACACACACACACACACACACACACACACACACACACATATAATTGTTTGTATGGTGTATATCTAATGCAGCATGAGCCCACTACTCATTTGACCCATGCTTTTCCCATAACAACATGCAATTCTTTCATTAATGTAAAACAGGTTGGATGATAAACTGCATTATGGATGGAAGCATTCTGGCTCTTCTTCTTGCTGTACAAGCTTTGGATTTCACTCTGTTTTATCACTGTATACCCAAAATTCAAAAGAAATGTAACCTTCTACCTCTGTGTTGTCCTTTGAGCAACTCCTTTCCCTTTCTGAAAAAATATATAATAATCTACTAATAAAATGTATTTCATTCTGAGAACAGCTTTAATATTCCAAGTAACGTAGCTGGGGGGGCAAGAGAAGCGGTCCACCCTGGGCACTTTTGGGAATGTTAACTTTAATACTTTTAATTAAAAAAAAAACTGTTTAAGGGTGTTCCTCTTTAAGAATGGTCCCGTAGCATGTCTGCGCATGCATTGTTCTTCTTCCTGTCCACGCACAATTTGAAAATATTTTGCTGCAAGTAAAGAGAGTTATAATTGCTGCTGCCTGATTTAAGATGAAATTCTTCTGCTGCTGCTGCTGGTTCTGTTCTTACTGGTGTGTGTGTGTTTCCTGCCCAATTTAATTCTGTTGTGTGTGTGTGTTTCCTGCCCAATTTAATTCTGTTGTGTGTGTGTGTGTGTGTGTGTGTGTGTGTGTGTGTGTGTGTGTGTGTGTGTGTACAAGAAACAAGAGCCTGAATTATCTACCCATACCACCACTTGTGATTCAAGCTCTCAACTGTCCACATTTTCACAGAACATCTGGAATGTTTGGCTCATACTTTTGGTCTGCTCCTCTTAAAATTTGTGGTTTTCTGGCAAATGAGTCAGAACTGAGTCAGAACTGAATTCAGTAAATTATGATAGCCATTTCAGTTTCAGTCTTCCTATCTTTCAGGAAATGCATGGTAACACAAAACACTTTATTCTAGCAATCTTCTAAGATTATACAAGAAATGTTTAAAACGTGTCCCTGGTTTTAGGCCTCTGTCCCTCCCCAATAAATTTTGGCTTTTTCCAGATTTCTAGTGCTGCAAAGTTGAGAGATATAGTTGAGTGTCAAGTGGATTTTACCAGGAGCTGAGCATTTCAGGGGTAGACAAGTTTAGTGCTGCTTATGTACATCTATTTGTATTGTTAGTAGCACAACAGCTAGTATACTTGCTTTTGATGCAGAAGGCTGTGGGTTCTACTCCCACAGTATCTAGATGGATTGCTGATACTCTACTGTGTTGTACATTAAAGGGAGTGGATGTTGCAGTCCTGTGAATGTCCTCCTTTGGAGGAGATACCTAGTAACTATGAATCTCTTATCAGTTTGCAATCCATTCCCTATTGCAATGCTGCTAGCTTATAATTTTTTAATGTAACATAGGCAGTTTATTCTTCAAGGCCAACAGGCACTTTATTTGTAGATGACACGATGAAATATAAAGTTGTTTGTTATCAGCAACCTCTTCATAAGTTACAGATCTCTTTAATGTGGAATTATTTAGATGACTTTTACTTCACAGAGATTG
The DNA here is from genome assembly GCF_019279795.1 of Protopterus annectens. Taxonomy (NCBI): domain Eukaryota; kingdom Metazoa; phylum Chordata; order Ceratodontiformes; family Protopteridae; genus Protopterus; species Protopterus annectens. The sequence continues at coordinate 1,133,277,266 of NC_056730.1, forward strand.
TGCATATTTACTGATATTGGTGGATTGTAATGACGGACGTTTGAGTAGACTTTTATGATGGAAATTTTCTGAACTGGGTAGTTTTGTCATTATTAGTTCATACATTTTGTTTCATTCCTTAATGGAAAAATGTACAAAACAATTAAGTTAAAACATGGTCTAACAAGTGTGCTGCATTATACAAGGAATATAATTTAATATAATCAGGAAGGAGAATCAAAGAACACATGTATTTGTGCAAGGGGCCTATGATTTGAAAACAGCCCAAAGGTAAACTTTATCTTCCACTGGCCAGATGCATTTTCTTTGAATATGGGTTTCAGTGCTGTTTCAATGAATGTGAGTTTCAAGGGCAGAGATGTTTTAACGCCAAGTCTGTTTTCATTGTGAGGCTGTATTGCTTTGTTTAGCAGATGTCTATCAGTGTTTGTGCTGTAAAACTTGAAGTAAAAGTTTTAAATTAAATCCAAATAATCATTATAGAAGCAAAGCATAAAGCAGTATGCGCATTACAGTGTTTATGGTAAATGGGGAAAAATAGCCAAGTAATGGGAGCCTGGAATGGCTGCATGGGGGGAGGGCTGTGTATGGGGGGCACATCTGACCACGATTTTGTGAGGAGGAGGGGCGGCAAACTCACACGGCCCCAGGCGGCACGAACTCTAGCTACGTCACTGATTCCAACAGAACATCTCATGGATTACGGCTGCACTGACAGAGAAGGATAAAACCATGTAATCTTAGGTGACATGAGTTCAGTTTTTATCTCATCAAATGCACCTCCTGGAGCTGGCAGAGAGGAAGAGGAGTGAAGTGGTAATGTCCACTTCCCTGTCTCAGGGTGAAAGGATGGTGCATGTGTCTGCAGCACATAGAATATTCCAGTTTCTCTGGTGGAGACTGGAGAAATGTGCACATCGTGCCTGTCAAATGAAGATGGGTTGCCGTGGGCCTATGTCACTTACAGAAGTAAGAGACAGTACCTCCCTATGTTCATGACTGCAATGGTGGAAAAGAAGCCATGGACATTTTGTCTTTTTGCACAGAGAACAATATCCAATGTAATTAATAATGGTTATGTCTGTTTTTCAGTTAAAAAACTTGAGCTCTACTTGCATTAAATTATGTGAGAAATTAAGCATATTCTTTGGATTTGGGCACCCTTAGAAAACAGAAAAAATATCAGTCTTTAAGTTATCATTAGGAGTTTAGTATTAGGTATTGTATGATTTTGTGCTTGGAAAAATACATACTGAAATGGCACATTAGAAGAATTAGAAACATTTACTTGTTGCCTCACAGCAAGAGGTTCTCCCATTCGATTCTTGGATGGAGTGCGAGGAGTGCCTTCTGTGTGGAGTCTGTATGTCCTCCCCGTGGTTGGGTGGCATTTGAAAGACATGCGTAAATGGGCATGCCTTCGTTGAAGGTTGAACATCGAGCTGGCACCTCGGCGTTCGTGAAAATCTACTGCCAATCATTAGCGGACTGGAGTTCCGCTGTGGCAACCCCTAACCAGGAAAAGCCGAAAGACAAACAACAACAGCTTAAATTGTATACCCTCAATCCAAAAAATGTTAGTTGTACTGAGAGAATGGATAAATGTGGAAGCATTACATAAGACAAGATGAACTAAAATAATCAAAAGAGCCAGAGCATCTTGCTGGCTAGATATTTTTCTGTTCCTATGTTCTGTTACAACATCTAATTCCTGTCATAAGATTTCAGGATTTTTGAAGTATAATTAAAATGCTAGTAGAAAACATCCTTTTATGGCCAGTGTACTGTGTGACAGAGATATCTGCAGCTAGGGTAGGCCAAACGGTACAGTTGCCACAGACACAAGCTGCTAGCAAGTGCAACTGGCACTGCTAAAGAGATGCCGATTGGTGCCTGCAAGTCAGTAGCACTTGACAGCTGGGTATGAGTGCAGTGTGGTAAATTATTTGTTTGCACCTTTTTTGAATGACCCTCAAACTCTGGAAGTCATTTCCCAGAGGATTTTTTTTTTTTTGGTCTTGAACTTTGGTAGAAGGTGTACTGATTGGGAATTTCCCAGAGTTCAAATTGATATAGCTACAGCTCTACTCAGTGGTAGAAGAAGTTGTTTAGGATTAATAAGAGAAAACCCCAGTTGCTATGCAAAACAGGAATTAAATTCTTTAAAAAAGATGTTTTTTTGGAACCATATCTATCCTGCTCTCTAAAGCAAATTGTAAACTAGATGTTACAATTCTACCATTAGACCACTACAAAAGACTTGAAGTGCTTTGTTTAATTTCACTACAGGATTCTTAACCATTAGGAACTGTTTCACACAGCATCGCTATATGTTTGTGCAACTATAGTATGCAGGCATAACTCGTATTCACAACCTGTTTATGCTTAAACATTACTCTCGCATGGAATATCATTCCATTTCCAGAAAATGGCATCTGGGTAACAGCGGGTGTTAGTGCTACAGGTTGTATTTCAGGCAGCTGATGGCAGTAAGTGATGTACAGTAAAAGCTTCACTGTAGTTAAAGCAAAACATTTAGTGAATGTGCATATGTAACTAAAAAGTATTAATCCACAAGAGATGATGCTTTGCCACTTTACAGTGACTGTCAACTGTTTCTCCTTGTTGCCTGTTGACAATCAGGTATTGCTACAGATTGTTCCTTCACCCTGTAGCAAACAGCAAATCACATAACCGGTCATGCACACATTAGAGTTTTCTCTTTAATGGCCCTAACCCCTCCCTTAGTGTTTGATGTGGACATCCACATTACCACAGATGTATCCTTCATGATGTATGCATGCTCCTGCACATGCACAAACATACACACACCATATCCTTTGATAGCCATCATCACAGGTCTGAGATTTTGTTTATGGTTTTATGCATTTTCACCAAGGGAATACTGTTTGATAGGATGTTTGAGTTTTTATAGGTTTGGGATTATCAAACCCATATCTAGTGTCCCAGTGACTACAGTGAATGCATAAGCCTGTGCTTGTATTGAAGTAATTGGCCTCTAGAAATACAATTTCCCTCACCCCAAACCAATGCTAAGTATTTCCCTCTCTCCCTCCTTTCCCTGTCTGCCTCTTAACTGCCCAACACAGAAATTCATCTAGGGTAATCTTGGTTATAGGCAAAGCTTTATCCCTCTGGACTATACAGTTGCATTACTGTCTTGTGCTTTTAACCTTAAAAGCTGCAAGTTTCTGATATAAGGCAGAGGAACTGTACTAGTTGGGCAAATTGGGAGCAAGGCATATGTCTGCCTGTGTTTGGCTTTTATTTCACAGTCATGTATGCAGGAATTGTTAAAAAGATAATGAAAGTTTGTTTTTCATGGTAAAAATTAGCTCTCCTATAGAAAACAAGGTCCAGGAATCTATCTTCAGGTCCATAGATTAGTACTAGGCTAACTGCCCTTGCGAGCCATTTTAAGCCTAGCCAATTATCCCTTGTGAGACTCAAACCCTGCACCTTGTACACCTTAACCATTAGGCCACCCTCCCACCAATCACATATAGCGATGCTGTGTGAAACAGTTGATATCAATTTTATTTGAATTATCCATTATCCTACTAGAGACAGAATAATATAATTGGATGTTATTCTTTTCTTATGATGTTCAAAATAAGGAACCACTGAGTAATTCTGGTAATATTGTAGAACAATACCTGTAAAATTCCCAATAATAGAAAATATATTTAAGTTGGTTGTTAAAGGAAAGTAGCTTCCATTAAGGCGATTATAATTCTATTAATGATGGACAAATAAGGTGGAAATAGGAAAAGGAATTTAATAAGTTAGCAGTATATAGGATTGTAGGATTTTTTTTAAAGAAACTGTATTAACTGACAAATTTGTACTTTCAACTAGGAGGATTAGGGCAGGTAGAAAAAAGTAGCCACCATGGATAAATAAAGATATTCAAAATACCATTAAAGAAAGGAAAAAAAAGAGGTGGAAAATATTAAAGAATGACATCAGAAAAAAACTATTTTAAGATATAAGGTTTGTGTTAGAATGGTGAAAGGTAGTAAGACAAACTAAAAAGAAAAGTATGGAAAAATCAAGTAATGGAGTGAAGGATAATAAGACAATGTTTTAGTCATGTTTAAAAATGTGGCAAAGAACAGACATCTTCAGTTCAGATTTTACTACAGGATGACACAGTAACCGATCAGAGTACAGTTGCTGAAACTTTTGTGTATACTTATCCCAAACTTGGCAAAGTAAGAATAGGCTACGAAGGGAAGGTTGTGGTTTCTCATGCTTCAGTAGATCAGTGTCCTTTAATTTCAGTAAATATGGTTAGAAAATCTCTGGGAGGTATTAAAAAGGATACTGTTCTGGGCCTAGATAAATTAAATGGGACTTTTTATTTAATATCACAAATGACATTTTGGAATGTTTAAGATACTTGTTTCTGCAAGAATTAAAATTAAATTTTTTCAACTCAGTGGAAATCTACTGGTAATTTTCTGTTAATAAAGATAGATCTTTGCTAGTTGATAAATTTAGACCAATTAGTCTGACAAGTTCTTTAGAGAAAAGTTTTGAGAAGATTCTAATTAATTTAATGAATGTGGAAGGAAGTCACACGAATTGTGATATACATCAACATTCAACATGCTTTTTTCAAAAGGGAGAACAACTGTAACCAACTTTACTCTGATGTAGTGTGTGCCCTTGATAACAATATTCTAGTTGTCATGTTATTTTTAGATCTGGTCAAGGCTTTTAATTCTGTACCACATGGTGCCATTTTACAAGCTTTAAAAGGATGGGGATTTAATTACTACATGGTACACTGGATTGATAAATACTTGACTGATAGAACTGCCAGGGACAGTGTTCAGACATTTTTTCTAATGAATATGAAATTAGGAGAGGTGTCTCTCAGGGGTCCATGATTGGAACATTGTTATTTAATGTCTTTATATCAAATTTCCCCTTACATGGCAATTGTTGGACAGGAAAAGGTGTTGGTGATGCCAAACTTGCAGGTTTTAGTAAGACAATGGAAAATGAAAAAAATATTGCAAAATTATTTGGATAAATTATTTGAATGAGTCCATTCCAATGTTTTTTTTACTAAATGTAAAACACTGCATTTAGGTTATAGGAACCCTGCATACCTGTATAGCTTGGGTTGTCATTTTACAGGTAAATGTGAGAAGTTTAAAGATTTAGGGGTTGTGGTGAATAGATTTGATAGCCATGTAAACAATGTTTTAAAAATGCCACTCTTCTTTAAGAATAATTTTAAGAATTGCATTGGTTAGGGATTTTTGGGCAGTGGGACCTCTTTATAAATCTTTATTAAGATCAGTTATTGAGTATGGAGTAGGCTTTTGTATCTACTCTAAATCAGATATTAAAAATCAGAGACTATAGTAAAACATTTTAGTAGGAAAATTGGAGGGGTTAACATGTGGATTATGAAGAAAGATGAAGGTCTTTGAATTTAAGTGCACTATAGATTTATTAGAGGAGACTTAATTTGGATATATAAATGTTTTATGAATCAGGAAATGGAAAGTATTGTAGGTGTCAAAGTAATAAATCATAATATTGTAATTGGAAGCAATCATTTATTAGTTGATTTAGAAAAATGCATATAAAAGTGAGCAGATGTGATTTGACTTCAGAGTAGGTCATAGATGAAACTCATTATCCTGGGAGGTGAGGTCTGCTGAAAATTAATTTTTGTTTTAAATGGAAACTGAATCAGTTGTGTAGACATACATTTTTTTGGACATTGTCATCAGTGAATAATGCTTGTAGTGATCTCATTTGAAGTAACATTGTAACAGTATAAATATGTGAGATTGCTTACAGTTTGGCTATCATCAACTCAACCCCAAAAGCGCATTTTTGTTAAGAAATATATAACTTGTAGACAGTTTTAAGTATCTACAGCAATTCAGACAGTTTCTTCTCTAGATAATTATTCACAACATAATACATATACTAGCTCTCAAAATATCAATTAGCAAATATCAGTCCAATATTCTAGTTTAAAGAAATATTGCCAAAAGAATTGTAGGTTTTATTGAAAAAAATGCAGAATAAACCAGGTGCAAAATTAAATAAACTGGATCCGCCTTTCTTAGAAAGACTATTCCTCTAACTGCAAGCCATTAGCATGCACTGTTAGCTTCTCATTGCTAACAGATGTTATCCCAGATTCTTTTAACCATACAGTGATTCTCCATCTCCCAGAATTTGCCACTTCTTCATCTACAAAGGATTAGATACCAATTGTCAGCTTATGTCCAAGCACTAAGATTTTGAAAAATTAATGTATAATTAACTATTGGAGCAAATACTCCACCACAGGTACAACGTCAGACTCTCTCAGTGATCATCTCCCAATCTATGCAACCAGACATCTCACACATCCATTTAAACAGCATATTTATAAAATAACATGCAATCTTTATAAGTTTAATCCAGAAAGGTTCATTACTACACTATCATCTATTAACTGGAACTTCCTAAAAATTCTCTCCTTAGATGATACTATAAATGAATTCAATACAACTTTTCTAAATATCTTAAGTAGTCTTGTACCTCCTAGAAGGAAAAGACTAAAAGCAAATAATGCAATTTGGCTATCCAAAAAGAGTAGAATTCTAACACAGGAGAGAGAAAAAGCATGGAAAGAATGGCAAAAATAAAAAAAAAAACACCTCAATATCTTGAAAACTTTAGAATGCTTCACAATCATACTAAAAAGCACATAAATGATGGCAAAAACTATGCTTTAATAACTTTCAGAATAATACTAAACACAACCACAAAACTTTTTTAGGCATTTTTAAAGAAATCTTACATCCTGGCCAAAAATTCATCCCAAACCCCTCTCTCAATAACGTACCACTCAAAACTGCAATACAGTTAAACCCTTATTTTACAGATAGTATAGCATCTCTAACCAATGATTCCTCAACATCTAATCCCAACCCTACTCAACAGCCACATATCACCACATTCACTTTCATCTTCAAACCTGTGCTCACATCCTATATAAAACTACTCAAACAAATTTAAACCATGCTCTTCTTCAGCTGATGACCTTCCAATCGAATACCTAGAAACAGCAGCCAATAGCATTACCTATCAGTCTCAATCCTTATAAATAGGTCAGTCCAGAAATCCCACGTTCCCTCTCTCTGTAAAAAGTCACACATTATCCCTTTGCACAAAGAAGGACATTCAACAGACATTAACAGCTTTAGACCTACAGCAATTGTATCTCTCATTGCCAAAATACTTGAAAATGTATTTAAAAACAATTGCTAGACTATCTGCTGCAGGAAAAACTCTTTTCCCCTACACAACATGGCTTCTGTCCTTCCCACAGTACTAGCACTGCCTTTCTAACTTATATAGATATTGACAATAAAACTACAGATAACAGCAAACTAGTATCTTCCTTATTTCTAGACTTGTTAAAAGCCTTTGACACAGTTTCTTAGAACAAACTTCTACTTCAAATGTCGTCACTAATCTCTCTCAGCTGACCCTTCTGTGGTTCAAGAGCTGCCTGTCTAATGGGTGTCAGTCAGTAAAATACCACTCCAAGCTCTCTCCTTACCTCCCGGTCATCACCGGTGTACCACAAGGCTCTAACCTTGGTCCCCTTCTCTTAACATTTTCACCAACACACTCTGTACAGCCACATAACAGGCCACCCTAATACAATATGCAGATGATTCCACTCTCATTTGGATCATAGGAGATTACTAGGCTATCGACCCAGATGTCATTTTAAGCCTAGCCGTTTCATCCAATGTAATACCATAGAAATGCTAGTCAATACCCAAAATTGCATTTAGTGATAACTGCCCATGTCCAGGAGGGTTGTGGGTGCTATCCTCGATAAGAATTTATGGTGCTCCATCCACTCGTTCAGGTTCCTCTTGAACAGTGTCATAGAGGTGCTCTGTTTCACATGAATTGGTAGCCTGTTCCAAAAATGTGACAGCCACTGAGAGATAAAGCTGTCCCTTCATCATGTCCTATTTAAGATGCCGGCTATATTTAGGTCCCTAGAATGGGTAGCCCTAGTCCTGTTTGATTTACGGATATACAGCAAGTTCATTAGGTTTGGGTCTTGGATTGCTCTGTAGGCCTGACATAAGTCTCCCCTAAGAAGTCTAGATGATACAGAGTATAGTGACAGAAACATTTAGTTGGTCTATGTCACTATACTCTGTATCATATTGCACATCTGGCAACATGGTTTACCTCCAAAAATTGGTCAGGAAGCTTTAAAAGCTACTGAAACATGGCTTTGTTGCACACAGTTCCTGCTCAATCCAAAAAAAACCCAACTACTTTTTTCCCCAAATCTCTTTCTCATGAAAATAAAAATTTAAAGTCCTCTCTCTTGATAATACAACAATTGAAGTCATTTCTCATAGTAAATAATTAGGGGTGATAGTAGATGATAATCTTACATTCGACCTTAAGATACACAATTGCATAAGAAAAACTTATCAAAAACTAGGGATGCTTTACAAAGGCAAAAACTTTCTCATCAATGCAACTAAAATTTCAGTTGTCACTACTTATCTCCTCCCCACACGTCTTTATGGCACTCCCATCCTCGACAACCCCACAAGCTTCACAGAACCTAAAACTTGAACAATGGTATAACTAAGTTGCTAAATTTGCAGCACATACCCCTTTCAGAACCCACCACTGTACAGCACTAAACAAACTAAGCTGGTTAGAACTGCATCAACTACTATATGCACAGCTTCTTACCACCTATAAAATTATCCAGCATCCATCTGCCTGTGCAGCCATAAAAAACATTCTACACAGCTACGTTCCCAGTCGGTCATCGTGATCCAGTGACCAAAAACTCCTGTCAGTCTACAAACCTATCAAATCTGCTGGGCATTGTCTCTTCTCATACAAGGTTGCTAAGGCCTGGGAACTCCTTAACTTTTATTCATCAAGTCAATACCTTCCCTCCCATCTTTCAAAACTCCTCTGAAAGACTTCCTAGCTAAAATCTGTCTCTGTCCTTGCTCAAAACCAGGATAAACTATATCCCTAAACAACAAGTGCATTTTCATTCGATATACCTCCCTACTCTCTCTTCTTCACTTACTTCCTTACTTCTATCAAATTCTCTTCCTGGACATTATGTCTAAATATACCTTAAGCTTGCTTTTCCCTTACTTCATATTGCAATTCCTGTTTGTATTAGACTAACTTACCTTTAATTTTCCTACAAGCTGTCTAAAATTTCTCTCAGTATTAAATGAATGTCATATAAGTTGCATCAGTTCTTAACCAATGTTTTATATTAGGTCTAATTTATTATACTTATTTAAACTGTAAATGTTTTTGTTTTATTTTTGAACATTTCAAAATTCTTGTTCTTAAAATGTTTTATAATAATTTGGAACGTATCTCCCACGGCCTCTACTGAAAATGAGCTTCTGCCCAGTTGGGCTTTCCTGTTAATCAAATGTCATTAAATAAATAAATAAATATGGACACTGATATGACTTTCTGATATGGCTTCTGCAAGAGCTTTGGTACCCTTACAACCCTCGATGTAGCTACTAATAAAGCTTATAATAATAACTTAAGATTCAGATCATATAGGGAAATAATAGTAAATAAGATCATATCTCAGTTAAAATATGTTTTAAACTGCCCTGCTTACACTTTATAGTAGCACATCAGGCATTAAGTAGAAATGTGCTCATCCTAAAACAGAAATATCCTATACTGGTCCTCTCCCTACAGTCAACCTGCAACACCCAACTTCTACAAACTACCATAAATAATGTGTTGTATTACTCTATTGGGAGAGCCAAGACAAACCACTCTGTACTACTGGATAAATTCCAGTAGCTGCCAGTGACTAGTATAGCAACTTTCCCATGAAGTACCTACCTACATAAAATCATAAATTTATAACACTGACCACCATTATGTAGTAAACTAGTAACCTGAACTACCTCTTATCCTCTTAGAAGAAATTATAATAAATCAGACTCAACCAACAAGACTTTGGCCTACCAATAGGACAGAAAGCCTTTTTCAAAACGGGGTCCGCAATATACGATCTGGGATTTAATGACATTTGGAATCGGAAAACTTCAAAAAATGTGATATAAATAATACTTACTCTGTATGTAAATATTATCACCTTAATTGCTATGGACACATAATTGCTATAACAAATGTTACTTTTCCTGTTAGGCATCCAGTCTTTGTAAATAATGTGCTAACTATTATCTCTGTAAATTCTATGAGTTATATCATTGGAATACTGTTAAAAACGATATATTCATAAATAATATATTAGCACTGTAAATAGTGTGGCTTATGTCACCAGTTTTCATAGTAACAGTGTAGTTATGTCACTGCAATACAATTTTGCTATGTGCCCAGTTTTTGTAAAAAAAAAAACAAACAGAAAAAAACACACATTTATGAATATGAACTATATGAAATTCTCCAGGAACTTGAGGCATAGCTAAAGTTCACCTAACTGGCTCACAATTTCAGTTAACAAATAGAAATTAAATATATAAAAGGGACAGACCTTCCAAAGCAGAACTAAGGAGGATGTTCTTATTAGTTTCTAGAAAAGGTTCCTTGGTTTTCCTAACCTTTTCAGTCTTTTCTGGTTTTCATTTTTCTACTCTGTCTCAGACTTCCTGTCTTCCTCTCTGCTTCTACTGTTAGCAGTTTCTTGTTATTAGAGCTCCTTTTTAGTCTGTGAATGTTTTTCAGGAGATTTTAAGCATTACTCAGTAAGATGTGAGGAATGTGTCTCATCTCATTCTGGTTAACTTTTTAAACTGTAAACAAATATCACAGGACTATAAAATATGTCCCGGCTTAAAAAAAAAAACAAAAAAAAAAAAAAAAACAAGCAAAATGTGTTTTAGGTGCAAATTATGCAATAAAACCACAGATTTCTACATTACTGAATGCTGACACAGTATTAGACATCATGGCTGAAGCACTGAAGCACTTTGTGTGTGCTGGTATTTTAACTGTAAGCAGGTGGTATCTTATAGTTTCATCTTAGAATTGGGGGTGGGGGGGTTGGGGATGAAGCAGGAAGCTGAACAGGATGCCAGATAACCTAGCTATGGTTCTGAAGATTGCTACGTATGGGAATCATGTGTCACCAGCACTGATGCTTTTTAGGTGCACTTTGGTCCACACAGGGAAAAAAGCAAAGCTGAAAAAATAAGCTCAGGACACAGGAAACACTATGTAACTCAAAATGTAATGATTTGTTCTTGCAGTGACATTTACTCAAAATTGATTTATATAAAACAATAGCACCTGCAGATTTGGAAACCTTAATGGATTCATACCATGTGAAGAGTAAGCATCCTTCACTGTTTGCATTTTTAAACTGATATACACTGCTTAGAATTGTATTCATTAAAAAAGAAAAAAAACAGACAAATATAAATAGACTTTTAAGCTAATAGTTTTCAAAGTATCTAAGATCCTATTAACTCTGGGGTCACTTCACCTTGGAGAAAGGGTGATTATCCCTTTTGATGAATCCCTTTTTGAGTGCATTCAAAATAGAGGATTACGATTGGCTCTCTGATCGTAATCTGCTTAATATGTGTTCGAGACATGGGTGCTAAGAAATTCAAATTGAGAGTGAAGCTCAAGAGGTGAATCCTGGTATCCATGTTGAGAACACATAATATTAGGTTACGATCAGAGATCTGATCATAATTCTTTGTAATGCTCCATGTACTACTCTTTACAGAAAAAAAAAAAAAAAAGCACAGAGTGTTTTGCTGGCCTTTAAAGCTGGTAAGCCAATTAGTGAGTGCTGTCAAACAGACAGCTAAATGTCAGAGAAACACTTTCAAATCAAGTCAGGGGCAGATTGTAGAAATAGACAGCAAGCAGAAAAGAAGTTGTTATAACTTATGCTGCTGTCGTTTGTTTGATGGCACTGTCAGTTATTTCTGTAAGACCTGCTATTAACAGCATTTGGGGAGGGTGTATAACAATTATTAAGGTCAGGTTTCGCACTAATGAACCATTTAACTGGTTTGATTTGGTGGTGCAGCGGTAGCATTGTCGCCTCACAGCAAGAGGTTCTCCCGTTCGATTCTTGGCTGGAGCACCTTCTGTGTGGAGTCTGCATGTCCTCCCTGTGGTCGAGTGGTATTCAAAAGACATGCGTGAATGTGCGTGCCTTCGTTGAAGGTTGGGCGTCGGGCTAGCACCTCAGCACCATAAAAATCTACTGCCAATCATTAGCGGACTGGAGTTCCGCTGTGGTGACCCCTAACTGGGAAAAGCCGAAAGAAGAAGAAGATTGGAGCTTGATCATGGCGTTACATGCACTACATAACATATTCTTCCCTCCTGATTGACCCTCAGCTATAGCTTCAGTAACAGACACTTATTGGATAACATCAAAACACATATTTATTAAGACTTTGTAGCTTGTTAGACATGCAGTGCAAACTCAGTGATATACTATCAGTTGTTGAATGCAGGGTTACAAATTACTCATTGCAAATGCATGCCTGAATTAAATGGCCTACCTTTCAGCAGTCACTCGAATCCTCTCATCATTTGAAGAGTTGAAGTGGTCTTCCTTTTCTCTGAAATATTCCTCTATGCATTGCTCTTCAAAATCATGAACTTTCTTGAGTTCATCCTCAGTTATGCAAAGTTCTTTAAGGGAAGAAAAAAGTACCTGAAATGAGATACTAATACATATTTTTATTCACTTACAAATTTGGTTTTGTTAAGTCAGATTCACAGGTCTTAAAATTCTGAATGGTTAACAATATCAAAAGCATGTGTTTTGAAAAGCTGCAAACCTATTAATGATGTATTGCTATAAATCACTGTATTGTGCACCCTTAACAATTAATGTTGAGCTCATTATTATACTGGCATACTGCTAGCTAATCTAAATATTCCCCTTGTAATCCATATGTATTAGTTTTTTCAGGTGATAACATTTGGACCAGCTCAAAGGTAATAAGTTTGCACTCTTCAACCACAGAAATGAAACCTAAGGGGCACAAGTGAAGAGCTAAGAAATTAAATGCATGCATTGTGATGTTTGCCAGTTATTCTACAAGCTGTTTAATTTAGAACTTTCTCACGTGAGAACTATAATATATGTGCTGCATTGATAATAGGATAGATGCCGTAGAATGAAGGGCAAATATTTTGGGAGGATGCAATACCACAAAGGCCTATTGATCATAATATCTGTGAGCTGGTTTCAGCAAAGTGCCTGAGCTGAGCTGCTAATTAGGGGGATGTGGGAGATACATACAAAACTGAAAAGTCTGCATTAGTCCTAGCATGAAAAGGCAGCAATTTGTTGAAGGTGAGATACAATGGGCATTTAAATAAAAATGGAAGACTCAGGAGAAAAAACTAAAGGGTGGGCAATGTTTTTTCACACCTTAAAGAAAACTGAGTGGCAAAAAATGCAGATGCAAGCATTATACAGAACTGGAGTACCACAACACAGGAGTAGGAAATGTTCTTTCAGGAAGATGTGGTGGTTGCTTGAAACAATCACCTAGATGGAGAGTGGGGGGAACAAAGGACATGCGTATAGAAAGCGTATCTGGGGAAATATAAAGACAATGAACCGAAGAAAGACTAAACACTTGTGAATTACTAAGGTCATGAAATGGGCAAGGAAATAATGCCAATCTGATAACTGTAGGCATGTCCAACTGGAATAGCCACTTGCAGCGAAGTATTGACAATACGAGTGGGGTATAGGGTGGGAAATTGAGGGGATGGTGTTTTAATTTTTTTTATTTCTAAAATGAATGCATTGAATGCAAATATCTAGCAAAATAGACTTTGACAAATAAACTCCATCCTTTTTGAGAAGGAATGCAACAACAATGAGTGCATTACCATCCTTGTGAGCTGTGTGCTTAATAGAAGCAGACCATGCATACAAGACTAGTGTGTGGCCTAGATCATCCACTGCATCTACATTTTGACATTAAAAGTTTATATATATATATATATATATATATATATATATATATATATATATATATATATATTTGATTTATTGTTTACTTATTCATATTTGATTACTAGAAATCTCACTGGGTAGGCATCTATTTTCAGTGGAGGCCTAGGAGGAAAAGCTCCAAAGTATTATAACATCATTTTAAGAGCAATACTTTTGCAATTTTCAAAAATAATGCAAAAACATCTACAGTTTAAAGAATTATACTAAACTGTTAAACATATTTTCCCTCATAACAGCTACTTTGACTACTAATGTTACTTATGTCTAATTAAACCTACAGCTTTGTAACTGTTATGGTTATCAGAGTAATTGCTTAATTGTTCTGATTTCCTAGATAAGGTTCAGTTCTGATTTACTGGATGTGAATAATATATATAGTCAGTTTCAAGAGTTATTAGCCTAGTATAGTGCACCAGTTTGGATCATGATGTATAAGTCTGTATTTTCAGTTTTTCTCTTCATGTACATAGTCCTTAGGTTTGTTTATTGTTGCTTTATTGAATTCGGCTTCTATCTGAGTTTGAGTTGTGGCTGAAAAGGATCAGTAGACCAGCCCACCCAAACTCTCAAAAATTGTGAACAAACAAGCAAACAGACAAATAAAAACCAGAATAATTCTGTCTTTGTACTTTTTGTAGCTGCATGACACAAACAGCTCAGACACATGACACGATTGCTCAGATACATGGCATGATGGAGCAAAGTATGATGTATTATGTGCCATGCTGCAACTCATGCAGACATGGAGGCAATTGTTCAAGTTATTCAACCATGATGCAGAAAAGGGTGTTGGAAATGAATTACAGGAACAAAAGAAATCAGAACTGTTCCTTAATTATATATGACAGAATTTGCAATAGTTACATTTTAATGAAAACAATGCAGGTTTAATGCAATAAAGACCAGTGACTTATGGGCTAGCCATTGTTTTGACAATGGTGTAATGAAGTGACTTGAACAGTTGTCATATGGTCTGTCAGTACCAAACTTAATGCATAATCAGTCATTTCTAAGAGCCTAACAGGCAACTTACTAAAGGTTTATAACTTAGCTTGTGGTTCGATGGCCATGAAATTAGTAATGTTAGTTAAAGGACTGCTGAAGGTGCACTCACTTGTCTTGCAAATGGGTGATATGTGTGTGTTTGGGTGGTGGGCTTTGTTTTCCACATACAAATCTTCAATTTAGTTATTAAACTGGTAAACACAATGAGCTGATGTCACAATCATGGACCAGATCTCTGTGCATATTCTCAAAAAACTGGGAAGTGTTTACATACAAAAGACTTCCTTAATGTATCCATTTAATGTTATTTCATGGCATAAAAGCACAGAAATGTCCATGTTAAGGCTGCTATCCCCAGGTTGCATGCTAACCACCCTTGACATATATTGTCATATCTCTGTCCAGCTGGATAACTTCACATCCCCCCATATGCATTCAGATTGTCATCTGACTCATTTACCAACTGCTGTACCATTCCACTGCCCATGCTGACCCACATTCCCTCTAAAATCTCTCCAAAGTAAAGGTACAGGAAGATGAACAGTTGGGAAAGGATAGGAAAGATTTTTTTTCATTAATAAGAATGGCCTAGTGTTTTACTTGCTAGTAAGCTTCATCTTTTTGGCCTCAATGGATGTGGTGGGAAGCATGTATGGGAGAGGGAAAGCTTGTCTGGGAACTGAACTGTTAGAAATAGTGTGGTGTTAGAGGTGGCACTCCTAAAGCAGTTACATTCCCATCCTTCTGATGCTGTGAGGTGAACTCTAGCCAATGTATTCAAAATATCTGTTTCTTTAATAAACCAAAGTACTGAACCAAAAAATACTCAAGTACTCCACAATATGCAGAAATAAAAACAACAGAATTCACAACATTCAAATACTTAATAAAATAATAAAATACAACCTTTTGCATAAAAAACACTTCAAGTATTTAATAGCTCCTGCACAGAGAACACTCCATTCAAGATGCAGAAATCACATAGTCAGTGATGCAAACACCTAAAACATAACAGGTTTTTAAGGAGCAAGTTTCATTTAATCCATGTCTGACTACCAGCATAGATGTTGGAGATACCATGGTGGAGAGGGAGGTAGTGAGAGTTCAACTCCATCTGCCCATCCTGGTAGGAGGGAGGCAGCCTTTCTCATTGCAAATGCAGCATGAACAGCTTGACAAGCCCTGCAATGCAAGTGGTATACCACTTTGTTGGGAAGTTGCACATGCTCAGAGGAATGCATGCACCTCCCAAACCCATCTATAGTAGAGATTGTAATGCTGCTGCAAGGGTGGGGTAGGGCATGAAGTAAAAACACTTTCTGGCAGCAGTAAGACACTATAGCAGAGTCCCTGACCTCATCACTGCCAACAGACATGGCTCAGATAGAGACTGGGGTATGATGGTCAGCCCTGTGAATGAGGAGAGGAGAGATGGTGGCACCTGATGGGCAGCTGCAGGAAGCCAAAAAAATAAACAGACCAATCAAAACAGTGGAAATGCAAATATACATGTATAGACCTTTATTATTAATTTATTTACATTTTAACTATTTATTGTTTTTATCAGGTAAGCGGGGTGGTGCTTGACTATTTTTAGCCATGACCACAGCTCACAATGGTTCTCTCAGATAATTGATTGCAGGAATACCATCCTCCCAAACACAATAAATAATTTCTCAGAGAAAGGAGAGGAGAAACTGCATTGACAAGCTCTTTGCTATTTAATTAGATGCTTTTGAAAGCACAGGACCTAATCAAAACCTGGGAGCACAGCACTGCATGCTTAAACTAGTCTCATTTACCTGACATGACTGCTTTAACTGGATGCAATTTGCTATAAGTGCAGGTTGGGATGAGTGAGAAAGGTGTTTGGGTAAGTATGGATGGCATCATTTGAAATATTTCTCTTTTAGGAACAGACAAATATCTGGTATAAATAAGTATTAAACATTATGTTGGCTGTATGAAATTAAAACGAATGACCTTCACACTTGTAAGACTTACTTAGTCCGTAGTCCTTTTCATCCTGATCGCTCTCTTGCTTCCTCCAGCGGCAGCACAGATATTTACATAACATTGTCATGTGACTGAAAATGATCAGTGGAGGTGGTAGAACTGGCCTTTCATGAAATTTCATGATAAGCTGATACCTTTGAAACTTCCAGACTTGATTGGATATGGATTTCACTTCAAAAAATGTGTTGCTATAGAAAGAAAAGTAAAAAGGAAGCACATTGTAAAGGACAACTCTACTCATAGGCCAAGTGCATTTCCTTCCTTTAATTCTTCTCCAAGAGAGCCACATTAAAAAATGACAAGTATTATTTCCTGCTTGGTGCCATTTCTGCAGTTTCCATGCATGCATATTTTACTTTTTTGAAATTTCACTTTCATTTCTACTGGTATTTGTCACATCATCTCTGACATCATGCAGATAGGTAGAACTGAAATGGGCACATGGTGGGTGCTGCGAAGAGCACTACTGGCTGACATCAAAGATTGAAGCAATACTAATTTCATGAACTTTAATCGTACTTTGACGTAGGAATGGGGTCCATTCCCGTCATGGTATTAGAAACCCAAAAGACTTGGAGAAATTAAAAAAATAGGTAGAGGTAGTTACATTAATCTTTTGTGACCTTGAATAAAACAAATTAATCAGGGAGGTCACTTATTCTACCTGCAAGGTCAATACATAAGCCTACACATTGAGTGCAGTTTTTCCTTTTATGTGCATGCAAACAGCCCAGATTTTCCAGCTTCAAACCTCAACTAGAAAGGCTGATGTAACTGCTTACCATTCTAAGCCTAAACAAAAGTACTAACCTCTTTAAATCCAATGCAGATTACAATGCAGATTACAATAACCATTTCTGACTAACAAAATGCCAAACAATGTCACTGCAAAAGACTAATGTTGTTGCCAAAGACACTCAAAGAAATAGGGAATCACAGTATTCTCACTGCAAATATACACAGAAAAAATACCCCCAAAAGGACTATTCTCACCATAGCATGTTCTGTGTCCAGATAAAATTATATCAGCATGGCAATAATGAATGTAAAATAAAACCACATCAACATGATAGCAACCGTCAGTTCCTTTGGAAGTATAAGTTAGAAAATAATACTAACCACTTACACTACGTTTTTATTTTCTCAAAACATTTAATATAATCTAAACCTCTTTCACATAATGAATTACAAAAGGTGCCCCCTTTTGTATGCATGCGCTGACTCAGTAATTATACTTCTAAAGAAAACCACAGAAAAAAGTAAATGTTTATATCTGCGTTTTCAGTTCTTAGTTTCAGAAAGATTTATCTGCCAAGAAAAACAAATTATAGCCAGTGTCACAAGACTTCCAGTCTAACAATATTTGAACATTTGGCTAATTCCTTTTTTAAAAATACTTTTATTGAATTATCACTTGTGACATTTGAGCTCAAACTCATTTAACTATTAATACTGTAATCCTAGGAAGAAAGCAAATGCAGTTTCCTCCTGGCTCCCACTATTTCGTATCCCAGTATTTAAAACCCTTTTTCATAGTTTTCTCAGATCTTAGCACAAATATCTTCCTCCCAGTTTATCCTCTACCTCATCATTGTGAAATCTAGTACAAACCTCCCAGTAAATTTTCCTAAAGGGAAGCTGGAAGGAAATTCAGCAAATTGCCACTAAAAGTGAAATTTGATGCTTGTGGGATTCATGCTATTGTCTAAATGCACCTCCACTGTAATACCCTTTCTGAGGGTTTATTCATTTTTTTTTATTGTATTTGTTTACCTGAATGGTCCTGTTGTGCCATACAAAGACACATTTTCAGAGGAAGCCCAGAGAGAAAAGTTCATTGTAATAGTATTGCAATAGTTCCATTACATAGAGAAAGACAGATATGTGTTTTAATTTCTTGGTCTGATTTTAAATTCATTTTAACAGTCTGTATCTGGTTTAGCTAAGATGTTTCAGCCTATATTAGTAATTCCAGTACATATGTACATGCCAGTACATGGATGGGGGATAGGATATTCACCCTGGGGGTCACGTCAGTCGCCTTGCTAGACAGGGGTCCAGGGAAGTAAATATTGTGGGAAGAAATATCCAGGGAATTGTTATGACAAGGCTTGTATAGACCCTACGGCCAATAGCCTAGTACCAACCTTTGAACCTATGAACCTATAGCTGCACTGCATTTTGCTGTTTAAGTGGTATAGCTGTTGGCATTGAATCCTAGTTTCATTCCTATGTACTGAGAACATATCAGCCTAGTTCAGGACTTGTCTTTGCATTAAAGCAGTTCTAGGCAAGTCAGCTCAGAGCTAAAAGTCTAATTGTTTTCCCTCCCACTCATAGTGTTATAGTTGTGTTTTTAAACGCAGTATATCTGTTCTTTCCAGTCTCTTATGATAATTTGACAATATAATTCCATCCCTGTCACCATTTATTGGTTGTTGACAATAAACACGTAAGCATCAATTTACACCATCTCTCCCCTTAAACTACTCACCAGGCTAAAATACCTTTGATAAAATTGCTTAATATTGAGTGTACAGAAACTGCTTGCACTGATTTTATTATCAAATTAATGAGTTTGTTTTACTATCATTAGTTTACTGGTTCTTGCTGGTAGCAGAATAAGGTTTCCAGGCTAGTTGTTTTCTATTGAAATGTAAATACTCAGTAGCAAGTCCACATAAACAGTATTCCAAAACTGAACTCCAAAACCAAATAATTATATTTACCCCTGCTCCCAGAGTTATTCCTGTCAGTATTATGGACCAGCGTTTCCGCACAACTCCTCAAGCCAACCTGACCAAGGTGGATATCTTGAGACAGTGTAAGAACCATTTCATGCTGTCCGATGATCATCTATTACTCATACAGCATACCAGTGAGTGTGTGTGTGTGTGTGTGTGTGTGTGTGTGTGTGTGTGTGTGTGTGTGTGTGTGTGTGTGTGTGTGTGTGTGTGTGTGTGTGTGTGTGTGTGTGTGTGTGTGTGTGTGTGTGTGTCAGAGAGATGTACATATATAATTTACTTGGAGGCAAAAATCTCACACACAGTAAACTCAGATACCAAAATCATCAGCAGTACAACACACACACCACACTTCTCCAAGGCCATCACAATACACATAATGCATCATATGCTGCAGATTAACTTGCCTAAACCTCAAAGACCTCCACAGCACAATTTATGCATGAAGCATACTCATCATATTAAGCTCACTTCTTCACATAGCACAAGAAATCCCATAGTCACAGATGATAAGCCCATAAGGCACGCATTGACCCAATCAGACATTCTTGTTAAAGGTGACTCCATTGTAAGACATACAGATGTGCATCTTACCAGGCTGAGCAAGGAAAGAGTGATGGTTAGTTGCATGCCAGGTGTCAGGATCCATCAGATCATGCATGCACTCAGGTCCTTGAGCAACAAGTAAAATAACTAACTTCAATAATTGGCTTAGTTTCCAGTGGCTCAATGGATGGTGCATTGGTGCAGCGGTAGCATTGTCTCCTCACAACAGGAAGTTCTCCAGTTCGAATCTCAGCTGGAGTCTCTTCGTGTGGAATCTGCATGTCCTCCCTGCAATTCGTGTGGGTTTCTTCTGAGTGCCCCGGTTTCCTCCCATATTACAAAGACATGCATCTGGAGCATTTTTCCCAGGCATCCTCTGAAAATTGGCTTTGTTCCAAGTCGGACTTTTTCGGTTAACAAATTTTAAATAAATAATAAATAAATAAATAGTTTTTGATATCATTCAAAGGGGGTCCAATATCTGTCAACATGGGTAGATATCGTCAACAGACTACTCTGCTTCACCAGGTATAGCCTGCATCTGCCCCCTCTAGGGTTTTGATGATTGGCAAAGACATTGTCATAGGTTCATAGGTACATAGGAGATTACTAGGCTAATGGCTCGAGAGCCCTTGTAAGCCTAGCCAGTTTTACCCTGATTTTGCCAATTTAATATCCCTACAGGAAAGATAACAAGAGTGAGCAAGTAGGGTTTTGACTATTTTTACAAACTGCCTCTGTCAATAAGGGACATTGTTGCCATCCCAAGACTGAATTTGCGGTTTCCCATCCATTTGTCCAGATTGCACTTAAAGATAACCAGGGAATGGCTCTGCTTCATATGAATAGGAAGCCTTTTCCAGAGGAGGTGCAGTCTCTGTGGCACATATCTAGCACCTCCAGCATGATCTATTCATGTCAGAGATCAGGTTTAGATCTTTGAATCCAGTAACCCTCGTGCAGTTATTTTTGTGAATATTCAAAATCTCCATCAGGATTGGGTCATAAACTACCTTGTAGGTTAGGTGGATCACCCCTCAGTAATTGGTAGGAAATTGAATACAATGATAAGGTTTTTAATCAGTCTGCATATGACATGTTGGTTATATCCCGTAATTTTTGGTGTGTAACCTGTGCAGATGCTCCAGCTATTGCAGGCACTTGGTGAGGTACATGCCAAAGGGTGCATTGTACTCGATTACTGGTCTGATGAAGGATAATTTCAGTGGTATTATGACATCTTTAGATCTGGATGCCATGTCCTTTATTATAAGCTGAGTCACATAGAAGGATTTCTTCTCCACTGTAGACACATGGTGGTCAAAGTTTAGATTAGTGTCTATCGGAATACCCGTATCTCTCACCACTGGGTCACTCTTAGGAGGTTCTGTCATTGTTGGAATTTGCAGGGGCATTTTATTTCCTGAAGCATATTACTATGCATTTCTTTGCATTTAGTTTGAGGCTGTGGCTCTGACACCAACCGTTAGTCTGTATCAGACCTTTCTGTAGGATATCAACATTGCTTGGGGAGTCACTGATTGCCCCTAACTTGCAGTCATCAACAAACATGGTCAGCCCAAGGCTATCTATATTTGCCTTGACATCTGAGAAGTATGCCCTAAACAGGAGGGGGCCCAGCACTGAGTCCTCTGGTATTTCATTGGTGACTGGCCTCTTGTTGAAGGTGGATTCCTCCACTCCAACTACATGTGTCCTGTCCATGAGTCATTTGGTCATCCATCTGGTGACATAGAGGTTTATGCCTAATTTTGTGAGTTTATCTATATTACCTAAGTAGAGTTTTGTGTCAAATCTCTTGGCCAGGTCAAGGTAGGTGGTATGCTTTGTCTTATCCTCATCCATAGCCTTAGTGACCTTCTCAAAGAAGTCCACCAGAATGAGCAGGCAGGACCTGCCCTTGATGAAGGTGAACTGGGTTGGGTCTAGAGTCTGGAAACTTCCTATGTCATTATTAATCAGGTCCATGATTATCCTTTCCACAGCCTTGTAAATAAGACTAGTGAGACATATGGGTCAGTAGTTTCCTGGATCAGATGATGGTCCCCCCTTGTGTAGAGGGATAACTGTTTCTGTCCAATACTCTACCAGGACAACGCTTGTCTGGAGACTGTGGTTAAATAGAGATCCAAGTGGGTCCACTAGGTCATGTTTCGAGCTATTTAGTAGGTACCCTGGGATTCTACCAGGGCTCATTGATGCCATGTTTTTAGCTTTAGAGACCACACTGATGATCTGTGGTTTTGTGATAATAGGCAAAGGAATGGTTGGAGTAATTCATAGTGAGTGACAGGAGGTGATGAGGGGGTGACATTTGAGCAGAATTTATTGGACAGCAGGTTTGCTATTTCTTCTGGCTGGGTATAGGTAGACCCATCTATAGCCAAACTCAGCACATTTTTGAGTGTTTTCCTCAAGATTTGGATATAAGTAAAAAACGCTCCTTTGCTTGGGAGGCTATTTTATTCTCATATTTAGCTTTTGAAGACTTGACTAGTTCCCTGATTTGCCTGTTGAGACTAATGAGTGATTTTTTTTCTCTGTTGTGCAGCCTCCCACTTACTTCTGTACAGGAATTTCTTCCTTCTTTTGTATAGTCTATTTATGCCAGGGGTCCACCAGGGTAGCTTGTTTTTCTGGCTAGACCTGGGTTAGTTCGGTCAGGTACTGCTGTTTATATGCAGATGTTTAAGTGGTTGTACAGGGCATTTGTGTAAACTTCTGCTAAGTCATCCATGTTTTTAGGGTTAGGGGAAGATTTACATTACCCATGCTATCACTTAATAGAAGGTAATTTGCCTTGGAAAAATTCTTTAAAGTTTTAGGGCTTGATGTGAGTTCTACCATTACATTTATTTTAAAGGAGACTAATTAATGATCTGATATTACAGATGAGGACATTACAATGGGGGGTGCAGTTCTCCCTCCTGTTTGTGAGTACTATGCCAAGGATATTTTAGCCCCTAGTGGGAATGCAGACCACCTGTTCCAGCGCATTTGTTTTGAGAAATTCCAGGAATCTCTGAACCTGCATCTTAGTGGTTGTATATATTTCCCAGTTTATGGAGGGGGCAGTTAAAATTGCCCATGAGTAATGTGTTGGGCTGAATGGTAAGTGATTCTAGTAATGTCAGGTATGCACAGTGGTTTTCATGGTTCATGGCTGGGGACCTGTAGCTAGCGATGATATGGTGGGGGATTTTGCCTGTGGTCAGCTGGACATGAGGTAGCTCAAGTGAGTCATCCTGCTTGACCAATCTACAGGTGTGATTGTTTTTGTGTAAATAGAAACACATCCCCCTTTCATTTTTTTCCTTTTCAGTGGATGGTCTGAATGTGTGAAAGGCACTGTAGCCTTGCACCATTGGAATGCTTTCCTCAGTATTGAACCATGTCTCTGTAACTGCGCAGACATCAACATTTTCCATAGTGAGGAGAGCTTCCAGGGAGTGGAGTTATTGTAAAGACTCCTAGCATTGAACAGTAGTACCTTCAACTTTGCATTAAAATTATTTGTTGCCTTACTAAGCCTGCTGGTTTGGTATTACCTATAAAAAGCACTATAAGGGTGGCTGGCCAGTATTCGAAACCTAGCGGCGACAGGTGCAGACCATCTCTGGCAAAATAGTGTGGTCTGTCTATCATGTTGTCCCAGACTGAGGAATACTGGATCCCTTTTTAATGACACCAGTGGCTAAGCCAATTATTGAAGTCAATCATTTTCTGTTTCTGTTGTGGCATCATTCTTGGTCAGGTTAAAATTCTGCTCAAGGCAACCTAATAGTGCCTTTTTATGCTATGCTAACCTGATAAACCTACCAACATACTGAAACAAGCAAAGGAAAATATGAAGGTATTACTGATCAATGCTAGGAGCCTAAACAAGAAACTTCACTCCCTACAAGCCCTTCTCACCCTGGAGAACATTGACATCTGTGCAGTGACTTCCACAAATTTAGACCAGATAATGCCCAGGAGGGATAAAAGGTGGAGGTGCCTCAATGAACATCCAGAAGACAGTCATATCAAGTCTGATAAAGCAGCATGAAGCACTAGAGCTTCTTCATGTCCAAATAAGAATCAGAAAGGTCCTGTACTATGTATTATCTATAGAGCTCCCTCTGACAAAAGAAAGCCACAGTGCCTATCTACAGA
Organism: Protopterus annectens; assembly: GCF_019279795.1. Lineage (NCBI taxonomy): Eukaryota > Metazoa > Chordata > Ceratodontiformes > Protopteridae > Protopterus > Protopterus annectens. The sequence goes on from NC_056730.1 coordinate 1,133,301,809, forward strand.
AACTAGAATTACTCAGTAATAAACTCAATACCATTTTCCTAGGCAATCTAAACTATTCAGCTATAGACTGGGAAACCTAAAACACCATGAATGCACAAGCACAGGGATTCCTGGACTTTGTCAATACAAATGACTGGAACAATTACTCAGAGTACCAACAAGGAGTAATAACATATTGTATCTTGTCCTTATTAATATGGGAGCATCTTGCACCATCTCTTACAAATCTTCATCCCTTGTTAGGTCTGACCATAAAGCAGTCTCCTTCAAAACAAAATTAAAATCAGAGATCCCATCCACCCAAGGAACCTTTAGAAATTTCTTTTAGACAAACTGCCTACTCCTAAGTGATACATTGGCAAGCTTCAAATCCCCACCAAAACCAGTTCACTCCAATGAATACCCAGAAACATACACTACCACACTATATCAGCATGTACTTCAGCTGTACCCCATAGGAACAAGTGCAGGCAGACCCCCTGAAACAAACCTACATGGTAGAACCATAATATCAACAAGCTTTATAATAAACAGAAAATAATTTTGATCCATTGCAGATCTTCATCAGACTTCTACCAAATTCTAAATGCCAAAAATGCATTATTTTATCCTTTGGGAAGTCATCTACGCCAAGGAGCTACCACACTGACAATATGTCCCTAAGAGTTGATCCAGATGTTCATGATTCTGGGAACTTATGCAGACAGAGACCTAACTTTTGGACAACATGTGTCCACTGTTATAAGAAAGTCATTCTATATTGCACAGCTTATAATCAACAGGATTGCGTCTAGATCTTCTGATGTCACTGTCACCCTTTACTCAGCCCTAATTAAGCCAGTCATTGAATATAATGTCTTCATTGGCATATATCTGTCCAGACACATGCAACGACTGGAATTAATACAGAGATAGCTTGCTAAAATGACACAATACTTACACAACATGTTCTACACGGACTGACTCAAAGCATTGCCACTATACTCAGTATCCTACGGACTGCTAAGAGGTGACCTGTGTCTGGCATACAAGGCATCCTCTTGGCCATTATTGATGGATTTACTGCACATCAACAACTCAAATGGTATAAAAATAGTCAGTCTAGGGATCTAAACCTATTCTGTAACATCAGCAGAATGGTTAAGAAGGACAGATATATCTCATACAACACGTAAAACAAATCCACATAAAACAAAGTTCATCCCTTTCCATATTCAAGCTCATCTTAGATCTATGGATGGGGAACAAAAAATTGACCCCAGGATTCTACACTGAACTATTAATGGCAGAGGCAGCTCCTAAATGCTTTATCCCAAGCATGGAGTCCCTCAAATTATCAGTGGTATGATTTCAGTTATTTTCAATGGGATGAGTAAGGACAATCTATAACCAAATGGGATATGTTACTTTGAGCACAAGAAGGGAAACTGGATAGTTTTAAAATGGCTAGCACAGGCAGCTGGCCCAGTTCTTACCTATGAACCTAGGAACCTATAAAACTGAAAGCATTAAGAATAAAAATATTGATATACAAAAAGCAATGATGAAAAGTAACAGCATTCATTATTAAATAAAACACATACGATGCAATCTAGCAATGATACACAAAGATAAAAAAATAAAACAAGGCATAATAGGAAATTCTGGTTTTGAGTAGAAAGGAAATAGTTAAGAAAAAAACCTGGGGAGAAGAGGAGGAGGAGGAGAAATGTTGAAAAAAGAGGGAATGTTAGAATCAGGTTTGGAGAAAAGTAAAAGTAGAATAAAGAGGGACTGAGAGAAGGGGAAAGGGAATATTAGGGGTTTCTTACTGATGATAAAGTGAATCAACAGATTTGAGGACAGACAGAAATGAAGGAATCAGAGTTAAAGAAATTGTGTACAGAGGAACAGTAGAAGCACAAATTATGAGGCAGTGAGTTTTGCCTGGAGATACAAGAGCAAAGACAATACTGCTAAATTGGTCATCTTGATATCAAAATTGTTATAATATTGTTTTTATATTAATGATATGTCAATGTCTGTAAGGCCAGAAGAAGAAGCATAGAATAGACCTGATAAAAGATAAGACGTAACAGTGGTTTTACAAGAGTGTACAGTGAGAAAGAGGCTGAGTAAAGAAGGACTAATTTGTGATGAGTTTTCCTTACTACATTTTGTATATGAGTAATACATCTGAGTGCATCATCTAGAGTGACACTAATAGTTTTGTTTGCACGACTATTTCCAGCTGAATGTTGTCAGAAGAGACGATTGCAAAGCTGCTCTATTTATCTGAATAGAACATAAGAACAAATATCATTACTTTAGATTTGTTAGGATTCAGGAGTAATTGAAAATGGGCAAGCTACGTTTCAATAGTGGTTTATAATTCTTGGATGACAGTTTGTAGTAAGGAGAAGGAGAATAAAGAGCAAATTACAGTAACATCATCAGTGTGTTGGAATGGAGTAACAAGAGAGGAGATGGAAACAAGATTATTAATGAACAGATGAAATAATAAAGGTCCAAGCATGGATCCTTGTGGGATACCAACTGATACTGGCAAATACACATAGAAGGCTAAATGCCATTTGACTGTCTGTGTCAGGTTACTGAGGTAACCAGAAAACCAGTTAAGTGTAAGAGGGGATAGTCCTGGGATATAAGAGTTTGAAACAATTTTGGAGGCTGGACAGTATCAAATGCTTTTGAAAGATCAGGGGAGATGGATAAGATGGATTTGCTTTTATTTCTTTTTTGTAAAATTGAGGAAAGGTAGCAAGGCAGTGGTTGTGCTATAGCTGGGGTGAACGTCATGCTGTGTGGGACAGAGAAGATTGTTGGCCAGGATTTATTGAATAATCTTATTATAGATGCACCTTAAAAGGATTTTTGATATAGGAGAAAAGATTGCAAAAGAACAGAAATTTGATATTTCTGTGGATGTGTCAGCTTTATGAAAAGGAAGGATGAAAGATTGCTTCCATGATGGAAGGACAGTTACTTCAGATATGGAATAGCTGATGAGTGTAGAAATGGGATAAGAAAGAGGTTTAGCAGCAAGTTTTAGGTGTTTTGCTGGGTGATTGTCCTAGAATGGTCCAGACACCCATACCTTCGTGCTATTACTCAGCTAGGTAGACTAACTATCCCATTCTCTTTTATTGGATCATGAAGCGGAGTTGTAATTAGGCACCCGCTTTAGAGAAAATATTGATGAAAAAGAATACTAATGAAGGTAAAGTTCTATCTTAATGATACTGACACCCATGTGACTATATACCTGGCAACTTTCTGGAAGGAATAGTCATTTTATTTGTTTTCCTTCCCTTGTTGTCCAGGAACCCCTATTCAGTCATGTCACACTCTTTCCCCATATGGCAGCATCATGTGTGATGTCATGTTGGCGGATAAACACTGAGGACATATAACTAGTATTTGTGAAGGCCTTTATAAGACTGAACACTCTAGAAAGGTTAGCACATGGCATGTAGCTTCCTGCAGTTGAGTTATAAATGTGTATTTGTGTTAATTATATCTACAAGATTTGAAGCATTATATTGCACTAATCATCTAAATTCACCTTAACTCAAACCTTTTATAAATGTAGCTTATGGTTACTTTTTAACCATTCCTATTGTCTGGTGTTTGAAATGATCTACCAGAACAAGAGAGTTTAATTGGTCTCCTCTATCAGTACATATTTTGCTAAATTGCAGTTTCTGTGCCAGACATGACTCCCTGAGTCTCTCTCAACAGCTCTTGACTATCCCAGTTCTGACAATCTTTTCTACCCTATGACAGCACTGGGTGGAACAATTTCCAATGCACTTCTTCCCTTGACTTTGTCTTAAACAAATGTCTGTAGTTCCTCCAAATATAGCTTTCCATCTTCCTCTCCAAAACAAAAGTGCTTAGTTCAGCTTTACTAACTACTTCAGATTTACAGTAAAAAAAATCACAGTCTTCGTATTCTTACTTTGTTTCCAACTTGTATATCTAGTGGCTTATAATTTCTATCATAGCAGTGTCTCTACCTATGTTGTGCTCTCTGCAGCATTTTATTTACATTAAACTGATTCAAAAAAATCACTAATATGTTATAGGTAATTTGCATTTTAACCCTTTGACCATTAATGATTGAGCTGACAAAAGACTGAATCCCTCAAATGCAGTATTCCTATGTATATTCCAAACCTACAAGATGCCAGTTTTTGCATGAACTTATTTCTGGGATTCATCTGAATTTCCAATTTCTGTATTGTTAACCATCAACATGATAACCTCAGATTTTACTTGCCTTGAGAATAAAGGTTCTAATGCACTAATTTATCCTGTATTCATTATGTCTGTTATTATGATTACTTCAGGGCACCTGGAATAATAATTTACAGACATATAAGATCCACGACGGTTTTGAACCCAAACAAATTAGCACCACTCTTCATCGTGTGCTGTCTGGAACTGGGTATGCTACAATCTCTACCTTAGGACTGTTGTTATGACATGCATTGAAGATCTTGACCATAGCTTTGTACTGCTTATTCAGTCTGATACATCATGCCTGGTCAATGCATTATATATCTTGCTCTGTCACACTTAAGTATTCACATATGAGATTCCTGCATTTTTCTAGAAAGCATTTACTTGGCTGGGAACTGTTACTGCATCTGTTTTCAAAAATTAAGCTATGGATGCAATTATTTCTTGTTTAAAAGAAAACAAAATGCGATCTTTTGTTTATGTAATCCAATGAATGAAAATCATTTAGTAACTGCATTTCTAAGTCAACATCAGCACACCTCTGGTATTATTATTATTTTATATACATATATATATATATATATATATATATATATATATATATATATATATATATATATATATATTTGTTTACTCTTTCTTCTGTCATTTGTTTCTGTAGCATTACCCAATGAACTCTATATGCTGTTCTGGTGAATATATTTTCCTCAGTATATATACTATATGTCAGTAATGGCGAACCTTTTGGGATCGGCTTGTCAAAAATTTGAAAAATGCCTAACTTGACTCTGCTTGTGTGTCACCCCCCCCCCAATAAATAAATTAAATTAAATAAATGAATAAAAATAAATAAATAAAACAGCATGGCTCTCAATACATCTGGGATAAATCTCAACAGAATCGGGGACAAATCTAGAAATAAGAGACATGGACAGTTTAAAACTACTAGTACTATTAATTTGAGACATTGACAGAAAAAAATGAATGTGAATTAATATACATTTTCTGAAGTAACATTTGTCTATAAATCTAATTATTGCCATTATTAAGTGTAAAAAGTTTCCAGTTTTAGGCGGCATTAAGTTATGTGGAATATAAAACAGCACACTCCTAGAAAAGTAGACTCCTGACTCCTTGCCCTTTACAGAAGTGTAACCACGGAAAGAAAACAATGTCAGCACTGCCCTTTGCAGACTCTATCAAGAAAGTATATTGAAATAGTCTTTGAGGTGAATAACTTCCTTACCTCTGCAGCAGTGTGTTGTTGAACTGGCTCCTGCCACAAAATAACTCAATGCACTTCACACAAGCAACAAATACAAAAGCAGTTTCTTTGGTAACTCCGGTGTTGCTGAATGCTGCTGTGTCACACAAAATGTCGTGGCTTGTCACCTTTGACACGTGTGTCATAGTTTCACCATCGCTGTTATATGTGATTCCTTACCGGGTCTGTCTGCATTTCAGTTTCAGATCATATGTCTGCAAATTAACAAAAATGCTACCTTTCTGGATATATATATATATATATATATATATATATATATATATATATATATATATATATATATATATATATCACTGACACAGCATTAGAATGCACTTGTGATACTCTCTTGGCGAACCTTCTAAATATGTAAATAAATCACCATAAAGGATATTATTGCCATCCCTTTGCACAATATCTGAGATGCATCTGCGATTGAGCTACTGTTCCCAAACATATAACCTATTTGCATTCTCACTGTAAATTCATTTTACTTTTCATAACTTTTTTAGAAATCAAATGATTCAACATGTGCAGATAATGAAGTGGTGCAACCTGAAAAAGCATCCTAGATTTCTTAATATTTTGCATTAATATCAGGAGCTTTAGACTGAATGATATTCACTCAAACAATACTGTGCATAAATGTTTTTTTCTGAGGCTGGTAGTCCTAATGTTTTTTTAAAAGCATCTTTACATAAAATCTCACAGTCATCATGTGTGTTTAGTGCAAATTTAACAGGTTCTATATTAACTTGCATCATTACTTGTTTAAGATCCTGACTGCATTAGTGAGCTTGGTGCATTTCAAACTTTATTGCAACAAATTCTTTCACTTCATTTATACCAAAAACACTTCATATTCATGTTTCTTCTCACAGACATGCAAATTACTATGAAATGTGATTTTCTTTTTACCCATATTTGTATGAATGTCCTTTTTTAGCACAGATTGTGCAGAATTTGCTAAAAAGGAAACACAGCTAGCACACAGTGATTGAGTTTATTCTAAATTTCATCTGCATATGTTTTTGCTGTCTTTTTTACTGTGCAAGGTGTCATTTGCAGCGGCTAGTTTTTAGTCCTTTACTTTTCATAATATTGTGACTTTATTTCTTTCTCTTTTTTGCCTTTCTGTTTAACATTAACCTTATATATCCATTTCCTTTCATAGTCCAAATTATTTACTAATAATTACATTTTCTCTGGTTGGTGCAGTGGTGTAGTGGTTAGCATTGTCACTGCCCAGCAAGAGGTTCTCTGGTTTGATTCTCGGCTGGGGTACCTTCTGTGTGGAGTCTACATGTCTGCCCTGCGTTCGTGTGAGTTTCCTCTGGGTACTCCGGTTTCCTCCACACATTCCATGTGTGCATGTGAGTGTGTGGTGCACCCCCTGAAGAAGGTCGGGCCTTGGGCTGACAACCCAATCCCATAAAACCCATACCTGCTACGGAATGAACAAGTGCTAAAGGGAGCTCGTTGCCCGATGTGCTGTATGCATGGGAGAGGATCCAGGACATTTTCTATAAACATACCCTTAGTTTTTGGTGACTTCAGGTATGTTTCTCTTAATAAACTGCCTTTATTTCATCATTTCTTATCGACTATCCTGTAAATTACTAAAAAGTAATGCAAATCACCAAATTCAGTCTTTGACTCTGTTCTTCATCTCATTAAGGTGTATGTGTTGTCCCGGCAAGACATTATGCTCTTGCAAGGAACAAATGTTGATTGAATGGCAATCTAGGCTCACATGAATTCCTTCCTGAATTTCTGTCTAAGGGATATTACTTGTTATGTTTCCACTTTAAGCAAAGTAATTGTGTTCAGTACCTACACATAGAAATTAGGTTTACCATACCTTTTCCGGCTTCTCATCCCTTCCACTCACAGTAAGGAATAAACTGAATTTCTGGATACAAAGCTTTCAGATTTCTTCTCATTTCCCTAAAATGAAACTATTTCTACTTGTTCTTACAGGTTATATCTGGTTCATTTTCCACTGTGAGTTATGCATATATACTGCCAAAAAACTCTGCAACTATTATTTTTACTTGTGATGCTAAAGGGTGTAAAGATGGTGATGGTGTGTAAGTGACACACTGAGTTCCATAATCAGACTGAACTCTCAATGACTACCATAGGACATGCTGGTTTCTATAGTTGTAGTAATAGTAGCAAGTTAATTGTTTCAACCAAAGGTTTTAACAATGAGCATGCACAACATGTTGAAAATTAATAAAACCATAAAAACAACAAAAAATAAATGTAATAAACACCTCTTAAAAACACTTTATTCGGCTGCTTTTACTGTATTTGTGTTTCCTCCTCCTACTCTATTACTTCATCTTGCTTTTTCTGCTACTTGCTGCTTGTTCTCTAAAGTGTTCAATTGCATCTTTTCTGTTGCATTTATTACTGCTTGTTTATAGTTTGTTTAAATTGTAAGTGTTATTCTAAACCACTTAGTTTTGGTTTAAGCACTTGGGCTTTAGGCCTACCCCTTAGCTCTCCCTGGCATTTCTCTCTCAGATTCTGACAAATATGGATGGACTTTTTCTTACAGTTTCTCCTGCCAGTCTGGTTGATATGGGCATCCCAAGACAGTGTAGCAATTGCCTCATGTACATGGACAACCACCTACTACTACCACCTAGGAACACAAATTGCAAGAGATGCAATTACATTAGGAACCTAGAGTCTATGCTATCACTACACTGTACTACACCTCAAACAGCCCCCACACCTACAAAACACACACCCACATATGTGGAGGTCCTCAACAAAAACATACCCAGACAAAGGAGACCTCTTAGGCAAAAACACATGTGATCTCCACAGCCTTCCACACTACATACTATGCATAGTCCACACATCTGTGTCTCACAGCCACTAAGGCTTAACCATAAACCCAACAAATTTTCATAGGAGACTCCATTGTGAGACACACAGATGTGCCTCTCACCTGGCTGGATAAGGAGAAAGTCACAGTTAGTTGTTTGTCAGGGGCCAGAATCTGCCATATCACATATGCACTCAAGTCTTTGAACAACAAATACTGTTATGACTGTCATAGTCCATGTTGGTGTGAATGACTTGAGATGCACCTCCTTGGACTATATGAAGAGAGACATGATTTAGCTCACTGAATATGTGTCCCAGGCAGGTATATCCCTAGCCTTAAGCAGCATTCTATCATCACTGAGAATGATGCCTCAATATAAACAGAAAATAATTAACTTAAAAAATTGGCTTAGTTTCTGGTGTCATTCGAGGGGGATCCAGTACCTGATAGCCTGGGAAGATACGATCGACAGACCACAATGCTTTGCCAGAGATGGCCTGCATCTGTCTCATTTGGGCTTCAGGCTTCTGGCAAAGGATCTTGCCTCCGCAATGGTGCCTTTTTTAGGAAAAGTGATGAGGTTAAAACTACCAACATAAAAATTTCAACAAAACGCAAATTAAAGGTCATGCGGCTAAATACCAGGAATCTAAATATGAAACTGCACTCATTGCAAGTATTCTTAACCATGGAAAATACTGACATCTGTGCAGTCACAGAAACCTGGTTCAAAGCTGCGGAGAGCACCCCTGCCTTACCTGGTTACTTATCCTATCATACATTCAGACTCCAAACTGTGAACAGTAAAGCCAAAGGAGGTGGAGTTTCAATATATATTAAAGACATACACACCTCCAGGCTGGTCAAACAGTATGACGCACAGGGGACACTCCAGGTACAGTTGATGATTGACAAGACCCCTACACAAATCATAGCTAGCTACCGGCCCCCAAATCTGACTCAAGATGCCCAATCTGCCTATCTGGACCTCTTCAAATCTATCAAGATTCAACCCTTTACCCTGATCCTGGGTGACTTTAACTACCCAAACAAGACTGGAAGTACTACACGTGCCAGAACACAAATGCCAAGAGATTACTCAATTTTGTCAATGCAAATGCCTTTGCACAGCTAGTTGATACCCCCACAAGAAGTGATTATATCTTGGACTTGGTATTAACCAACATGAGTAAACACTGTAGCATCCTTGCAGTATCATCCTCCCTCGTAAGATCTGACGATAAAGTAGTCACTTTCAAAGTCACCATCTCTCCCAACCCCTCCCTCCATCTAGTTTCTCCAAAGCTGATTACAGCCTCCTGAGGGATGGTATAAACAGCTTCACACCCCCCTCCTCTTCTCTAGGAACTGGCACCAATATCCAAAAGTACACCAAAGCACTATATGAGCATCTATATAGATGCATGGAATCAGGAATACTCAACAGGACTAAATTATCCTCTGCAAGGAAGAGTAAACCTGTCTGGTGGACATCTGCAGTAAATAAACACTATATCAAAAGGAAAAAAAAAATGCTGTCCAGGACCAAGAAGGAGCAGATGTCAAATTGGAAGCAATCTGTCCTTAGCCTGAACAAGCAAATAAGAGCACTAGTGAAATCCTCCAAAGCAAACTTCAAGTCCACATTGGCCACATCTAGTAGAGACAGTCATAAAGCCTTCTTCACATTTGTCTGCAATCTCAAAGGAAGCACCCAGATCTGTTCAGAACTGGTGGTCAAGGACACCACATATACAAATGTTGTAGATATAGCAAACGTGCTGGCTGACATATTCAGCAAAAACTTCACCCCTCTTTCCCCCTCATCAGTAAATCAGGACATCCCCAGGACTTTTCCCCTTCCCCTTATATCTAGGGAGCAGGTCATCACTGCTCTCTCAAAGGCAAAAAAGGCAAAAAAGCAAAAAATACAGCCTCTACGGGACCCAATAACATCCCAAGCTGCATCTTATGTGAAATCAGGCAGGAACTGCAGCACTATTAGGCACTCTGTTCAACCAAAGCCTGAGTACTGGCTTCATCCCAGCCATGTGGAGGAAAGCCAATGTCATTCCTTTGCACAATGATGGAGCATCCACCGATCTGGGAAATTATAGACCCATCAGCCTAACTAGCCTGATCTGCAAGGCCATGGAATGGATTATCATGGATCTCATTAACAAGGACAAACACTCGATCCCACACAGTTTGGGTTCATCAAGGGGAGGTCATGTCTGTTAAATTTGGTCGACTTCTTTGAGACAGTCATCAAAGCCATAGATGGGGGGAAGATGGTGCATACCACCTACCTTGACATGGCCAAAGTCTTCAACATTATTCCCCACTCATGCATAATAGATAAACTCTCTCAACTAGGCATCAATCCATATATTACCAGATGGTAGTGAACTGGCTCACTGATAGAACCCAGCTAGTCAAAATAGGGGAATCCACCTTAAGCAGTAGACCCGTAATGAGCGGCGTACCCCAGAGTTTGGTCTTGGGGCATCTGTTATTTGGGATATACTTTTCTGAGATGCCCGGCCAAAACTAGTGGGCTATGGCTGACCAAGTTAACAGATGACTACAAGCTGGACAAATGACTGGTAACACAAACATGGCCTCAAGCTGAATACCAAAAAATGCATCATCATCCCCTTTGGAGAGAGTGACATCCCCACAAATTATCACATTAATCGAAATGTCCTAAGCAAGCAATCAATCATGAGGGATTTGGGCACCGAGGTTGATAGCAACCTGACTTTTGACCATCATGTTGCTTCCATTGTACAGAAAGCTTTCTACATAGCCCATCTCATAAGTAAGGGTATCTCTTCCAGGGACAATGAGGTCATAACATCCCTTTATTCTTCCCTTCTAAGGCCCATTATTGAGTACAACACCCCATTCAGTATGTACCTCACAGCGAGCACATGCAGCAGCTGGACAGACCCAGAGAGTTTCCTTACCAGGAGAATCTAGGGCCTCAAAAAAATGCCATACACAGACAGGCTAAAAGTCCCATCCCTCTACTTGGTTTCATACAAACTCATCAGAGGTGACCTCTGTCTGGCATACAAGGCGATCTCAGACCCCTCCTTGATGGGACTGCTACATATCCACCAGTCAACTTCTACTCGAGTAAACCACATATGCGGCCTCAACTTGATCTGTGACATCAATTGGACTTGTTGGTGGGACAGATTTGTGTCCCAGAGACTCCCCCATTTGTTGAATAGACTCCCTCTCCACATCAAGCAGAGTACCTCTTTACCTCATTTTAAGTGCAACCTGAATAACTAGATGGGAAACAGAAAATACACCACTGGGATTCTACCCGTGCCCCTGCTGAACAGAGGCATTGGGTGCTGACTTGTCTAAACATGGACTAAACTCTTGGCTAGGTTTATAAGGGCCTCAGAGCCAATAGCTTTGTAACTTCCTGTGATACTATGATCTTATCTCACTAAATCTTCATATCAGCAGCTACCTTTCTTTTTCTTTCATGTTCATTAATCAAATTTGTTCTTCCTAGAATAGTGTTGAAAACAAGATTACACACATATCTTCAATTTCAATATTCCAGATTGTCTGATAATCTGGGCCTACCTTTTTATTAAAGTTCTCTCTTCTTGATTTCTTTATTAATGCCACATAAAGAACATGCACTAATTTTTCTTTTTCTATCATGCCATCGCCACATATGCAAAGTTTTAATTCATTTTATTTATTATATCTTTTATTTAAAACATTACTTTCAAGTAGCTCAAATTTGTATGTTAAATATATCTTTAAAACATTTATTTTTCCAGTTGCATCTAAATTTATTTATTTATTTAACATTTGTTGACTGGGAATGTCCGACTAGGTTCCACAGATCCTGTTTTCAGCAGCGGCCCGGGGAGAAATGCTCCAGAAGCATGTCTTTAGAATGTAGGAGGAAACCGGTGTACCCAGAGGAAACCCACGAGAATGCAGGGAGAACATGCAAACTCCACACAGAAGGCACCCCACCTGAGAATCGAACCGGAAAACCTCTTGCTGTGAGGCAACAGCATTAACTGCTGCACCACTGCGCCACCCATATAATAATAAATATCTAGTGTTATTCTCTACAATTACATTCTTGCAAAAATCAGAATATTTGCTTTGTCTTGTTTTTCACTCTGTCTCATAATCTGCATTATTTTTTATTACCTTCTTAAATAACGAATACACAACTTACTTATTTTTATATCATTTTTAAAGTATTTTTCCAACTAAGTTAATCAGTGTTTTCTCAGTATTTGTTTATCAAGTCAATTATACATAAACTTCAAAATTCTATTTTTCCTATCTTGATTTATCTCACCAAATTTTGCAATGAAACTTTCATAATCCTTAATCAGTTGATCTAAACTGTTATTTCCATGATTTCCTCCTCTGTTGATAGTCCAAATTGCTCACAAATGTATAGTTCAGTAAATGATGGTAACAAGTTAAAATGATATCTACTTAACCTACAGATGTTTTTGTTTACATTCCCGTCCATCCTTGACCCCATATTTCTGCCTCAAAAGATATTGTAGAACTCAATTTTCATATTAATGACAGCATCACTGTGTTAATACTTTTTTGTCCTAATTTCATATATAATCTGTATAAACTGTACATTATTCTTTAAATTTTATATGTAGATAACAAATCTGCAAATTCCATTTACCAGTTTCAGCAAAATTATTCCTAAATACAATATTTTTCACTCTCTGTTTCTTATCCTTATAAATGCATATGGAAACTTCTTTTCTTTTCTTTCTGATCATGGATATACTTTTCCTATTAAGTCAATTAGCTTTAAACATTTCTCAAATTCTCAATTTAGCTCATTAAGTTTACCATTGTGAGAGTTAATATGGTAATGCCATCTGCATAACAAACTACGGGGAGTGTACACCCATCATTTTTTGATGCATCTACCTTTAATGTGCAGCATCTCTCTAATCAAGCATCACTGTATATTAGAAGGAGCCATGATGCAAATAAGATTCCTTGCCTTACCCCATTTTGATCTCTATCTGTTAAGAGAATTGTCCAGCTTTGGATATTGTTGCATAAGTAGTCTTATCACTGATATTAAAACTGGTCAAAAATCTCTATTTCTCATTATTTCCCACACTATATTTATATTCACATTGTTAAATATCATTTCCAAGTTTATGAAAACAGTTAATAGTGCTTGAGTCCTAAATGTAATATTTTTTTCTATTAAGCAATTTAGTATGTGACACCCTTGAGTTGCCAGTCTTTAATAATATGAAAATTGGTATATAAGATATGCTGTCTTACTCTGATTTTAATTGTTGCATAATGGCAGTAGAAATATGTTGTGTGAAGAATCTAACAATGTTATTAGACAATATATTTTTTAATCTAATTTACATCCCTCTCTTTCTGAGTGAGAACAAAAATACTATTCACAACACCTGGTTTCCTATATATCTCTTAAAATCTACTTCTAATTTCATGGCCAGCTTTCCTGCTGGTTGTTAATAATGCTTGTTTACTATACAATCTGAGCCTAGGGATTTATTGTTTTTCAACCTTAATATAATTTCCTTAATGTCCTTACTGGCAAAATTTACTTGAAAGATTCATTTCCCTAGCTTTGTAATATATATTGCATTTTTCCTTTTCACCTCATTTCCCCCCCAAAATATTTTAACATGATTATTACATGTTTCTTCACTTACATACCAAGAATCTCCAACTAATATTTTTAATGCCTACAGATATTAACTTCCAGTACATTTTGCATCATTAGTCTTTAAAATCTGTTGTGATTTAAGCTTTTAAATGTTTTCATAAGTTGTGATTTAAGTCTTTTAGCTATTTTCAGAATAGTCCTCAAGCAACCATTGGATCTTCCATAAACTTTTGTTCTTTTTTGCTGTTGTTGTTGCGTTAGCTTCCTAAGTTACATATTCATTAACAGTACAAAAATCGGAAAAAGGGGTTATGGATGGATGGATGGATGGAATCCAGGTTTCTTGAAAATCTTAAATCATGTAATATATTCTCTTTGCGTTTATTTTTGCTATGTTCCAAAAATAATGCATTCAGGAAGTCTTTATTATAGATTTCTACACTATTATTTATATATATATATATATATATATATATATATATATATATATATATATATATATATACATATCTAATCTATCTAAATATATATATATATATATATATATATATATATATATAATCTATCTAAATATATATATATATATATATATATATATATATATATATATTTATTATATATATTATTTATAGATTATAGCTTTATTATATAGATTTATTATTTATTATGAGTCAGTTCTCCATATTTCTCTCTACTTTTTGTTTACTATATATATATCCCTACCTCTTTAAATTTTCTTATGTTTTCATATATTGTATAGCAATGTTTTACTACACCACAAATATCTATATATGTGCTCTGGCTTGTTTGACCAAGTTTATATTCTTTGCATTTATCTTTTTCTTTAAAATGGTTTCAAAAAGGAATGCATGCATGAATGCATGCATGCATGCATGCATGCATCCATCCATCCATCCATAACCCCTTTTTCCGATTTTTGTACATGGGGCCAGGGTGTCACCTCAACAGTAACAATCATCTAGAGCTAGGGCTTACACCACTGGATGCCTAACCATGCTATAGTAGTTGCTCAACACCACACACTCACTCACACACTAATGACAAGTTTACAGTGTCCAGTCCACCTACTGCATGTCTTTATAAAGTGGGAGGAAACTAGACCACCTGCAGGAAATGCACATGAATGCAAGAAGGACATGCTGACTTTGCAGTGAAGGTACGCCCACTAAAAATTGAACCAGGGAACCCCATGCAATGATTTATAAATTCTGAGTTTAAGATTGTTTCTTTTAGTTCTGATGAAGTTCCTGTTAAAGGGATGAAAGTGCTAAACTGTTGTTGGAATAAAAGCTATTTCATTAGTCTGACCTATGTTGTGCGGAGGCGTGTTCATATGTGAAGTTCTGTTTTATCACCTTGTGATTCAGTTAATTTTTTGTTGCACTTCTTGCTATTAATACATTTTTCAACATCCATAGTGTCTCTTTTCCTTCTCTTGGTGCATTATAAATGGCTATTAAACTGATCCCACTTTCTTCTATATTAACAACTTCCACAGTTATTTGCCAACATTTTCTTACATTCTTAGCATTTTTCTAATTTCTCTAATTCCTCCTCATGAGTTATTTTACATTTATCCTTTTCATATATTTGTTGCCCATACTGTCTTAACATAATCTGAATTCTGCATAATGTTTCAATCATTATTTCCCATCCATATAACCTAAATGACTAATATCAGCAATACATTTTGTCAGATCTCCTGAATATGATATAATATCTGGGTCTATGTCAAAATATCAAAGAGACAGATCCAACCCATCGAAAAAAATTCAAACCCAAACAACACCCCCATAAAACAGAAACAATGCTTTTGCATGGGGTAAGCCCCCCTGCACCCCTCATGTGGGGGGCTGTGCCCCCACACCCCCTGCTAATTATATATACCAACTCCGATCTTGATCCATACTGTAATGCAATCTCAGGCAAAATGGTTCAATGGTCTGAATTGTTAATCATATGGTCTAGACCATATGAGGTTTGATGGTTGACATAGATCCTAAGAACCCACTGTAGGTTGTCTTTCTCTTTGAATTTTGAAGAAGTCTAAAGTACTCATTATTTTCACTAAAACTAAATTCATTAAGTTCTCAAAAAAGAGTTGATGGATCATTCTGGCCATTCTGTATGTGGACAGCTATATCTGTGAAAGTTTTGTAAATAAATGTATTGATAGAATTAACTCTTTATCCGGTCCTCTTTTTATCTCACCTAACAGGGATTGTTTTTCTGATAGCCTCCTTTCCACTCTTGTTTTCTTCTTTTGTTTCTTCCCTTATTGTCTCCAATGCTTAAATTCCAATTACCTTTAATGATTTCAGCTATTATAAATCTAATTTTGATTTTCTTATAATTTAAATTTTCCAATTATCTTGTTTTTTTTTTATTTCTACTTCTGTCTTATGCAATACTTCCCATTTTTCGACTATAGTTTCCCAACTTACTGTCCTTTAATGTCACATTTTTCCTTTAGAATTACCTTCACGTCTTTAATGTTAATATCACCATTCTCTTATGGAGATTTCCTTCCTCTCCATTTCTTACACATTTATCCTCACCTCTCCCTGATTTTACCATGTAAAGCTATGTACTCTATATATGACATGAACTTAATCTGCTTCTGTAAGAGATGGTGTTCAGGATACTGTCTAAGTAAAGATAGCAGAACTAGAAAGAGGATGTGAGCACAGCCATTAACTTTCATTGTGCCCTTAGCAATATGAGTCTCATCATGAGTCACTGGTATCAAAAATAAAAATAATCAAGTTGCCAGCAGGCCGGTCAGGCTTAAGAGAAACAGTGTCAACTAAAAGAGTTATCCACTAAGAAAAGTGACATAAGTGCTCTTTAAGCAAGGCTTCGCTTTCTAGAGTCTGCAGAATCACAGAAAAGTCACAGAGCTTTACCCGCCAGGCCCCCTTGTGCTCTCAGCTACCAGTTAAATAGATGTGCATTCTACAGCACTATTGTAAAGCAGTTTTTAATTAATGATTGTTCCCTCTCACTGTTTTTCTTTACATATAGTGGCAAGCACAGGTGTTCTAGGCCATACATCCATTAGTCCATTGGTCTGTACTCCCTCTTGACCTGCTCTCATATTTGGTCTGTACTAATTGTGGCAACTCAGCTGCAGCTATTAACTCTCATGGCCTGGTTGTAGGCATTCGGGCTAATATAGTTAAATTTCTGCTTACCCACATTATAGCATACTGATAGGTTTTGGGCGTTCTTTCTCCTGCACCTTGAGTTAATAACTATAGGTCCCATACAGCCTTAGCCTTTCTTCTTACTCGGCACCCTACTGGAATGTTACTGAGTAGCTATTCATCCCTTGACATGAGTTTCTAATTCCGCAGTTACACATGATTTTTGAAGGACTTGCTGGCTTGTCCCTTGACATGAGTTTCTAATTCCGCAGTTACACACGATTTTTGAAGGACTTGCTGGCTTGAAGCATTTTTTTTGTTTTGTTTTGTGGCTTAACCTTATCGTACTAAGCTCTCAGGTCAGCTGAAAAGTAAATGGGGGTGACAATCTGAGAACTAGCCAATCAATGTAAGAAGCCAGCCCATAATAAACTATGCTAGGCAAGCTGTATTACTAAGTTGATGTAACTTAGCCAAGTATGACAATACAAGGTGAAATTGAGCGGGAGAGTAAGACAGTAGCAGCTCAAGAGTTTTATTTTATATATTTGTTTATTTTTTAATTAAACAAGCAGCAATTTCTACCCTGCCACTCACTCTCTGAATCCCCCAGTTGAAGAAAGGTTATTTGCTGTATTTTGTGTGCCACAAGACTACATGCTGCACAGCTGCTGCTGCCTTTCTTCAAGAAATGGAAAGGCAGCATTGCTTCATAAGTTCATAGGTTGCTACTAGCTAATGACCACTATGGCCCTTACAAACCTAGCCAATCACCATAAACCATTTGGGTTCCAATTATCACACAAAAGGGACATGCTACTAGGCAGATAGCTAAGGATTTGTAGGGGTGTTGTTAGGATAACACTTTTCTTATTGATGGCCTCTGTCCATAAGGCCAGCCTGGGGGTAAATTTACATTTTCCCATCTAATTGCCAAGGTTCTGTTCTAATATATTCAGGAACGAACTCTGTTTTACATGTTTGGAGAGCCTATTCCATAGTGCGGGATACTTTGCGACACATATCTGTCTCTCCAGCATGTTCTGTTTGTCACAACTGAAGTTTAGATACCTGAATCTATGTTTCTGGAGCTTTTTGTTTTGCACATGGGCAACAGATATATCGGGGCTGAGTCTGAGGAAGCCCTATAGGCCAGGCAAAGATTTCTCAGCAGCCTATAGGAGACTGAATATAGGGGACAGAGCCTTTAGGTGATCAGTGTAGGGCAGGGTATTCATGCCCTGAATTCTCCTCTTGAGAAACCTTTCTGGGCGTTCCAACTGTTGCAAGTGTCTGGTTAGATACATGCCAAAGGGAGCACTGTATTTAATGATAGGTCTGATAAGGGACAAGCAGAGTGTTGCTATAACTTCCTCGGTCCTGGATGCCATACCCTTACCTGAAAATTGTGAGACATAGAATGATTTTCTTATTATCTCAGATACATGTTGGTTACAGGCCAGGTTGCTGTCTACATATGTTACTAGATCCCTTACTACTGGGTAGACTCTTACAGGCATTTTATCAAAAGAGTAATTAACTTGCATTGACAGTTTCCCAAAGGGTATTATAATGCATGTTTTGGCACTGAGTTTTAGGCCATGGCTTTGGCACTAGTCATTTGTCTGTGCTAAACTAACTTGCAAGATGTTTGTGTCTTGGGAGGGAATCTATAATAGCTCTCCATTTACAGTCATCTGTGAACTTGGTGAGCCAGAGGCCTTTAATGTTAGCCTTGGCTTCCAAGAAGTGGATTCCCAGCATGGAACCCTGTGGTACTCCACTGGCGACTGGTCTCTTGGTGGAGGTGGTCTCACCAATCCTGACTTTTGGGTCCTGTATGTGAGCCTTCCAGAAATTCAAACAAGTATGTAAGTTTTTACTCCTAGCTCAGACAGCATTTTTGACAATGCTTGAGTGAGGTATCATATCAAATGCCTTAGCCCGGTCAAGATATGCAGAATGCACTGTTTTACCAGAAGCATAGCTGGTTCAGCCAACACCCTGTGCTGCTACCAAGAACCAGCACCCCGCCCCCTCAACCCTTCATGTGAAGAGGAAAAAAAAAGACATTTCTTCTATTGCCATCCCAGCTAAGTGGCTAAGTGCACACCATGCCCCACTCTCTTCGGCCCAGCTTTTTAGGTCTCATTTCTGTGCCCTCCCCACTGCCCCAACCTCTTCCCTTTTCTTAAAATAAATAAATAAATAAGAATTTCTTCTTATAAACTGTTACAAACTGCTTGCTACAAATGTAGCAAATAGTTGCTACAGTTTATACTTTGCATGCGCATAGCATTACAATGCTCAGATTTTAGTTTAAAATAGATTTTTTCCTAACTTTTAAACTGTAGCAGACTGCTTGATACAATGTAGTTGCTACAGTTTAGACAACATGTGGAGTGCTACAGTACTCAGGTTTGACTGCAAATGTAATATACTGGCTTTTAGATATTGAGATCAGCTGACTGCACCCCAACAGTTTGTGCCTACGGTAGTTAACTCTCTCGGCCCACCCTAGCTATGCTACTGTGTTTTTCCCCTCATATGTTGCCTTGGTCAACCTCTTAAAGAAGTCTACCAGGTTAAGTGGGCATGACCTTCCCTTAACAAAGCCACGTTTGGATGGGCCCAGTGTCTGTAGGTTACCAGTGTCCTTGTTTATCATTTCCATGATAATTCATTCCATGGCTTTACATATGAGGATTGTCAGACTGATGGGTCTGTAGTTCCCTTGGTTGTTGATGGTCCAACCTTGTGGAGGGCAATGACTGTTGTGTTCCTCAGTTCACTTGGAATATAGCCTGTTTCAAGGCTGTAGTTGAAGAGTGCCTCAAGTAGTCCTGATAAGTCATTGTTCAGGAGGCAACTGGCAATGATTTTGGGACCAATGGAAGCAGTGTTCTTGACTTTAGCAAATGCTGTAAGCACCTGGTTCCTGCTTGTAGATGGGGGAAGTATGTTGGCGAGGATTTCACCTGGTGGAGCTGGGTGGAGTGAGGGGTGAAGTTCGAACTGAATTTACCAACCAGTAGATTTGCTATGTCACCCTGATCAGTGTAGGTGGTATCATTCACCACCACTTCAGCATACTGTTGTGTATTACCTCTAAGGTTTTGGACATAGCTGAAGAAGGCCTTCTGATTGTCTTCAGCTTGTGATGCTATCCTGACCTCATGATTGGCTTTGTTGAGCTTGATTAGAGCTCCTAGTTTCTTGTTTAGTTGTATAAGAGAGCACTTGTCATTAAGGGAACTGCTTTTCATGATTTTGGACATGACTTTTCTACTTTTATTACACACCCTATTTTGGTGAGAATTCTGGCAATGGAGTTTGTTTTTAGTGTTTGTTTTGGGTTTATTTCTGGTAGGTAGAGCAGCAAATATGCAGCCATTTGCAAGTTTGTATAGTGACTCTATAAATAATTCTGCACAGTGATGGCAGGGTTGGGGGAACCTTGAATTTTGATAAACTGTCACTTAATATGATGTATTTTGCCTTTGAATTGTTCCTAGCAGTTCATAGGTTCATAGATTAGTACTAAGCTAAGTGCCCTTGTGGGCCATTTTAAGTCTAGCCAATTACTCCATGTCAGAATCAAACCCTGCACATTGTGTTTGTAAGGCAAACACCTTAACTATTATGCCAACCTCCTACCCATACTGGTTTAGTTGGATTTTCCTGGGTATTTACTCCAAATGAGACAGCTTTGTGATCTGACTTCACTAATGAGGATGTGACTCAGGGGTGGGGGTGGGGGTGGGGATGTAAGGCTCTGCCATGATGGACAGTACCAGACCCAGTATATTTGATCTGCTGGTTGGAGCATGGACTTTCTGTTTCAGAGAGTTTGTGTTAATAAAGTTCAGGAAACATTCTGCCTGTGCATTTGAGGCAGTGTACATTTCCCAGTCTATAGAGGGGTAGTTAAATTTGTCCGTGAATAAGATGCTTGGTTGGATGGTGAGCTCTTCTAGTAAGTTTAGGTAAGAGTCATGAGACTCTAGGGGCATAGATGGTGACATGTAGCTAGCAGTGATATGGCAAGGGACCTTAGCTATGGTGATTTGCACATGGATGAGTTCCATAGTATAATCCTGTTTAACCAACTTGGAGTTATGTTTGTTGTAACACAGATCAAAATGCCTCTATCGTTGGCCCTAGTCTGTGCTGTTTCTGGTCTAAATGTGTGAAAGACACCATAGCCTTACAATTGGAGTACTTTCTTTGGCATTTAGCAAAGTCAAAGTCACAGCACAGATGTCTACATTCTCCAGAATGAGGATGGCTAGAAGGGTATGCAGTTTTTTGTTTAGGCTCCAAAAACTAAGTAGCAGCACCTAAAGGTTGCTTGTAGACTTTTTCACTATGTTGGTAGATTTGTCTTTTTGTCATTGCTTAAAAAATGCTCTAAGGGGGTGGATAAAGTTTTAGCCAATATCCAAAAGCCTAGGGGGGACTGGTGCAACCCATCTTTGGCAACAGAATGTGGTCTTTTGACTGTATTCTTCCATGCTGACAGATATTGTTTCCTTTCAAGTGACACCACCAGAAACAAAGCCAATTATTAAACTCAATCATTTTATATTCATACTGTGGCATGCTCATTGCAGGGCTCATACCTATCTGTGGCACATATTCCAAGATATGCATCATGTTTCTTTTTATGTAGTCTAGTGAGATATGCCTTAGGTCATTTACATCCACATAAACTATGATAGAATTATATTGGTACTTGGGGTGCAGTAACCTGAATACATTTGTCTGTGATATTGTGGATCCTGGGTCCAGCTATGCAAATAACCTTTATCTTCTCTTTGTCCAGCCTGGTCAGTGGGGTATCTGTGAGTTGCACAATGAAGTCCCCAATGACAAGGGTATCAGGTAAAGTGTATCCTTGCCTTATGGGCTTTGCACTTGGGGCACCATTAGGTGTAGGCTTATATGAGATGTTTGGCATTGTTTTGGTGTATGCTTTAATGATTACTGAGGAATAGTGCTACCATTAAGCAGATATGGATTTCTTTGAGATTTGGGAAGGTTTCTTTTAAGTGCCACATTATAAGACAATCTGTGTGTGTGGTGAACGGGATGCATGAGGGATGTATCGTGGGTATTCCTGACAACCTCATTTGTATGTAAGATTTTTGCCTCAAAGAAGTTGTGTATTTACCTTTCTCATATAGTATGTTATTTTTTTAATGATTAACTAGTTGTCTGAAATTTTAAGACAATTGCTACATTGCCATAAGATGCCCAAATCTACCAAGCTGTCCACAGAGACATTTAGAAATTGCACATCAATGTTGTCTGGTCCAGTGATAGGGTTTGCTATTTATGATTGAGTACTGGGTTTTAACAGGGGTCTACTAGGGTAGTTTCTGAGATTGAGGGCAGGATGTTATATAATGCTAGGATATGGTAGTGCTATTCGATGCACAAGCTAGCTAGCTGCTCTAACTTATTTCTGCCCAGTGTCACACTGTTTAACAGGCTTCAGATCTAATCCTAACTTTCTAGGTAAATATTACTGTTTAGGCATTTGCTACTGTACAGGGCAATGCTAACTGCTGCAGCCAGGTGGGCAGCATGGCACTGAGAGAGAAAAAACTTGAAAACTGACTCCTATGCCCTCTAGCCTATAATCACACTTTCAGCTTCCTGCAGTAGCTTCTCATCTCAGAGAGTTCAGGTAAACACCTTCTGTCACAAGATGTCTGATCATGATCACACCAACAGCAGCAGATTAAAAAACAAATGACCACCAAATAACTAAGTCCCTGGCTAATTCACCCTTCTGCAAGGAGATTTGGAGGCACACAGACCAGAAAAGCCAGCAAATAGAGAAATGACTATTTTTGCCACAAAATTAAATAAATGCTTTAAAAATGCTCAAAAACAATACTGATTACTGTATAATGAAAGTACAAGTGCAGTTAATCAAGAAAATATTTTTTAATTTAGCTTGGATGGCTATGGATGCAGCTGAAATGCTGAAAAAGCGGTGTTGCAGAGTTCTCAAGATGCATGCAGTGAGTGTAGGCACTTTTTAATTTTTTTAAAAGCCACTATTGCATTTACAGTCAAACCTGAGCACAGTAGCACTCTGTGTGTGGCCTAAATTGTAACAACTCTTTGCTATAATTTAAAAGTAAAAAATAAAAAAAAGAAGGAAATATCTCTTTTTAACTAAAATCTGAGCACTGTAGTGCTATGTGCAGGCAGGGTGTAAACTGTAGCAACTGCTTGTTACATTTGGAGAAGGTTTGCTATAGTTTAAAAGAAAAAAAAACAATTTTTAAATAAATTGTGCAGAAGGAGGACTGAGGACAGGGCACAGAAATGGGACCTAAAATCGTG
>NC_056730.1:1133932872-1133990372 GCF_019279795.1 Protopterus annectens
TTCAGGCGTTTCCTCATATTCAACAATGGTTGAATGACTAAGACACCACATCCATTTATGGTGAGTGTGGGGATTGTGCAAAAATTGGCTGTAAAGCATAATAACTACTGCAGATTGCAGTGCTTTAGGTTATCATGAAAAGCATGCAGAATTAATTAATGAATTACCATTCCATATAGCTACATGCTATTATACAGACTCCTACACACAGCTAAATACTGATGTGAATATTTCATTGCAGCTTAGACTGGTCACTTGAAATTGTTAGTAAAGTTAACCCTTGCAGGAATTGCCCTTCCCTCCTGAAACTGACTACCTGATGAGGTTGCCATGATTAATATTTCAACAGCCAAACCTCACTCCCCTTCCCAGGCGCTATGCTGCCCCTGAATGTATCAATCAGGATTGCTCAGTTCTGCCTGTAACAATTCATTAAAGTAACACGTTACAGTGATCATGAAACAAAGGTATACATCGTTATAACTTTTCCAGAATGAATGTCTTCTCAACTTTGCTATAGTTTTTTTGAAGAAATACTTCACCATGACCCACTCACAAAGTTACACAGTAGCTGTAATTCCTGTGAAAAGGACAATGAGCTGCTTCAGAAGATGAAGCATGTGAAGATTATTAATTAACCTGATATATGCTGTAATTAATGAATTGCTTTCAGCCATGATGCACACACGAATGCAATGAGCATGCAACTTTCTGTTTCTTCTTGTTTTCTAATATCTCCATAGCTGAAGAGGAGATCATGTATAACATAGATCAGCATTGGAGGAGAGTGGCAACACTTGTGTACAGCACTTGTACTGTATGTCTGAAGCATATGACAAGTCAGATTAAAATATGTCCCCTTAAAAAGTAAAACTGCCACTTATTACTGCAGTACAAAATGCCTGCATGATAGATATCAGTAATTATTGTAAACCCAGAGAAATTAATGTCAATTTACTTCACTCAAATGTTGAATTGGAAATCATTATATAACAATAATGTCTACACTGGCAATGACAGTGAAAGAGTAATATAGTGCTGCAGTAATCCATAAAGTATTAAAACAATATTAATTTATATCACATAACAAGTAACAATAACAAGTGTCATCTATAAACATTTCTCAGAATCCAGTCATTCAGGAAGTGAAACATATGTTTTAACAGCAATTTATGAGTAAATAAATAAATGTTTAATTTCATTTTATTAAATAAACTAACATGTTTTCAAAGCACTTATGAGTCTGTTTCTTCTCTCCATCTCTCTCTTTCTCGCTCTCTCTCGGCCTCTTTCAATCATTTTTTTGTTTCTTATTCCCCTCCCATCTCTCTCACCTTTTATGCTAATTTTTCTACAGATCCAGGGTACTCAGTCATAGCTCAGCCATATATCTCCCAGGTGAGGTAATACTCACTACCTGACCCTGCCAGACTAAGGCTATCTTCACAGGATATGAGTGGTGGCTCCATCCCTGTGGACCCTCAGGTCCATGGTTAGCATACAATATTTTCAGGACAGTACCCATCACCAGTTCTCAAGACCGGGGGACATTGTTACCCTCAAGGTAGAGGAGGTCTGACTTTAGCACAAAGCTGAATATCACAAGGAGATAGCTAATCAGCCACTGCCCTACCAATCTAACCTTCCAAAGAAATGTGACACTGCTACCAGACCTGAATTATGTGGTACATTTCTATATAATTTCACTATATCAAATATGATGCAGAGAAACAAAATAATCCATTTCAAATATACCTCTCAACTTTGCTTGCCCACTGCAAGAAACAATGTTTTTATTTTACTTTATTTATTTATATATTTTTTTCAGTTTTAACTTTTGCCTGTGCTAAGGCTGGTTCTCAACACATGTATACTGCTGTGTCGATATTTCAACATTTTTGATGTTGACATTCTGTCTAGTTGATCTTTCCCACCACACACAGACACACACACACACTCATATATATATATATATATATATATATATATATATATATATATATATATACATATATATATATATATATATATACATCATCAGCCCCCTTTTTCCCATTTTCTACATGGGTTCAGGGTATCATGTTAACTGTCGCCAACTCTCTCGATTCAGTGCCACACTCCTGCCTTCATCGACACTCATACCTGACTGTCACAGATCTTCTTTCACACAATCCATCCACCTCTTTGCTGGACATCCTCGCTTCCTCTTACCTTCTTCCTGTCTGTCCCAAATCTTCCTCACAGATTGTCTTCTGCTTTTCTTCACATGTGCCCAAACCACCGTAATCTGTTCTCTTTGATTTTTTTTTTTGCAATTGGAGCTACTTTGGCTTCTGCTCTTATGTCCTCATTTCTTCATGTGTCCCATAGAGTGCACCCTACCACCGTTTTCAGGTACTTCATTTTCATCACATCTAGCCTTTTCATCTGCTCTGCCTTTACTACCCAGGTTTCTGTACCATACAGTAGTACTAGTCACACCGTTGCCTTGTGAACCTTACTTTCAGCTTCTTTGTCATTCTTCTGTCAGACTACACCTGACACTCTATGCCAGTTGGCTGCAGCACCTTTGATTCTAGCTTTGACCTCTTCATTCAGACTTCCCTTCTCCTCGACCACCCCTCCCAGATACCTGAAGTTATTTACCTGTTCCACTATCTTCTCTTCTATCTCAATTCTCAGCTTCTTCTGATTTCCCTAGTTTTCTGCCATTACCACTGTCTTATCTGTGCTTAGTTTCATCCCATGTACCTTCAGTTTTGCATTCCATTCCCTATACTTTGCTGGAGTCTGCCTGTAATGTCACATCATCTGCAAACAGCAACTTTGTTGATGTATCCCCTACAACCTGTTTGCTAATGTAGTCAATCATCAGTTTGAACAGCAGTGGGCTCAGAGTTAAACTCTGGTGTACACCCACTCCCACTGGGAATCCCTCTGTGAGGCTGAACACTGTTCATACTTGAGTCATTGGGTGCTTGTACATAGCCTAAACTAATTCTACCAATGTTTCTGGGACTTTGAACTACCAAAATACTACCCAGATCAGCTTTCTTGGGACTTTGTCATATGCTTTCTCCAAGTCTAGGAATGATCAGCTGGACTCTTTTTCTCATCTCTAGCTTCTTTTCAACTATCTTTCTCACGGTAAACATCAGATCAGTTGTGCTGCATCCTGATCTGAATCCCTACTGCTCATCTCCATCTTACATTCTACTACTCTGTGTATCCGTTTATCAATCACCCACCCTAGAACTTTCATGCAATGTGATAGGAGTTTGATTCCTCTGTATTGCCCACAGTTGTGGATGTCCCCTTTGTTCTTGTACCCTGGCATGAGTATGCTTATTCTCCAGTCACCAGGGATATGCCTTTCTCTCCACACTGCTATGAGTAACTTCAGGAGCCATTTCTTCCCTATCTCACCCAACATCTTTACCATATCTGCTGTGACCTCATCTGAGCCTGCTGCTTTCCCCGACTTCATTTTCTTTAGTGCTATTCTTACTTCTTCTAGGGTGGGCTCCTCTTCTTCTCTCATGGTAGGCTGTGTCTGGGGCAGTACAGCTTCTGCGGGATTTTATTCATTCAGTAGCTGCTGGAAACACTCCTTTCATCCACCTTTGATGTCCGATGGACTGGTGAGCAGGTTGTTGCTGGCATCCCTTATGAAGGGTGTCTGACTATCTTCTTTATCTTTCTGTCTTTGCCTTGCAACTTAATATAGTTTCTTTGTGCCACCTAATGTGTCACTTTCCAGAAGTCAGTAGAATGCCTCTAATGCCCTGTTCTTTGCTATTACAACTCCTTTCTTAGCTTGTTTGTTAGCCAAACAGTAGTCCTTCCTAGCCTGGTCTGTCTTTTCTGTCTACCACTTTTTCCTGCACTCCTTCTTTCTTTTGATGACTTCCTGGGCTTCTGCATTCCACCACCATCTTTCCATATGTACCTTATTTCCATACCTGACTTGGCCACATATCTGTTCTGTAGTTCTCACACTTGTAGTTTTGAGGTGCTGCCATTCTTGTTCAATTCCACCTATTTCCTCCTCTTCTTGGGATGCTAGAGCCCTGAGTAATTCCTTGAACTGTTGTACTTTCTCTCCAGTCAACTTCCAGGTCTTCAGCTTGGTCGCTGTTGATCTTAGAGCCTTCTCTGACCACTGTTTGCAGTTGATTGTGGCAACCAGTGGTTTATGCTGTGGGCTGACTGTTTCACTGGGGATGATTTTGCAATCGTTGATTCTTCCACAGTGCCTTTTCCTTACTAGGAGGAAGTGTACCTGAGTTGCATGTTGGTCACTCTTGCATTTGATCTTGTGACTGTATCTCTTTCTGAACCATGTTTTGGTACTATCAATCCATTTGCTAGACACAAGTCTAGAATGGTCTCTCCTTTATTCCTGTTGCCCCACCCATGTGGAACCAAGCAGTCCTAGTATCCTGTTCTGTTTGTCCCGATATGTGCATTCAAGTCACCCATTATCAACACCAATTCATGTTGTCCTGCTTTATCTAGTAGATCTGGCAACTGCTATCTGAATACATTCTTTTCCTCCCTATCACAACCCTGCTGTGGGGCATAGGCTGAGATTATGAATACTTCCCTGTCATTACACCAGAGTCTGATAGCTATGAGTCTGTCACTAATTCTGATGATATCCCTCACTGCCTTCTGAATCCTCTCTCTCACAATTCCTGTACAATTTCTATCATTCTGATTATATCCCTCACTGCCTTCTGAAGAATCTCTCTCACAATTCCCATGCCATTTCTAGCCTATCCTCCTCCTGAGTAGCAAATTCTGGATCCCAAGCCAACTGGCTTTGTTGCATTGCCCTTCCATCTTGTCTCTTGGATACATAGGATGTCCAATCTCCTCCATATCATCATGTCATCTACTTCCAAGCTGCATCCAGTCAGTGAGCTTACATTAATTGCAGCAATTCTTAGTTCATGTTTAGCAGGTTGATTGGTTTTACGTCCAGCTTTCACTCAACAGAGCTATCCCAGGTAACCCAGACTGGGCAACTAGACACCAGCCGGCCAGTAGCTTATTGACCCAGGGCTGCCGGGCTTTATGGCAGGCACACACTGGCCAACAGGGGCACATACATCACTCCCACTGTTAGCATGGGTACCTGGCGTAGGTTGGAGTAGGCCGGGTCCTCAACCTACTTATCACAGGTAACTACTCATGCCCATTTGGCAACATTAGTCAACATGACCAAGTTACCTACAGTCATATTTTACATCACCAAGGGGCTGTGATCCATATTCCCATATCTTGAGGATATATTACACCACAGTAGATGCCGCAAAGTGGTTGGTCTGTAAACTCTTCCCCCTATAGGGGAACATATAAAGTATGTGCTGCTGCCCACAGCTCCATTCATTGTTGAGTTTGAGATGGAAACAGCATGTTTTTCAGAGGTGAGAGGAACCCCACAGAAACACAGCGAGAACATGCAAACTTCAAACAGGCATTGATCGGAGGTCAGGATCGAACCTTGTACCTTGTGCATGGGAGGCGAAAACCTTAGCCATTATGCCAACTAGTCTATAAAACACACACACACACACACACACACACACACACACACACACACACACACACACACACACACACACACACACACACACACACAGATAGATAATATATATATATATATATATATATATATATATATATATATATATATATATATATATACAGGTCTACTACGGTTGATTGAAAACAAACTTGACTGAAAATGAAATTACTATGACCACTTCACTGAAAGCTCACTTTACTGAAAACTCATTTCTTTGAAACTTATTTCGTTGAAAGTCATAAATGGCTTTTTCCCCACTGTAGTGCAACCCTGGAGTTAGTATATAAAGTAAGGGGGGCTGTAGGGGGCACAGGCCTCCACATTGGGGGGGTGTGGGGGGCATAGCCCCCCACATATTATAAACATTTTAAACTATGCACAGTGATACTTACAAGTGAAATAAATAACCGTTTCCAAAAGAGAATATATAACCAAGATATGTGGGGGACTTTGCCCCCCACAACCCCCAATGTGGGGGGCTGTGCTCCCCACCCCCCTTACTTTATATACTAACTCCAGGGACGCACTACAGTGGGGAAAAGGCCATTTATGACTTTCAACGAAATGAGTTTCAGTCAAGTGAGTTTTCAGTGAAGTGAGCTTTCAATGAAGTGGCCCTAGTAATTTCATTTTCAATCAAGTGAGTTTTCAATCAGCCGTAGTAGACCCATTTATATATATATATATATATATATATATATATATATATATATATATATATATATATATCTATCTACATGGGGGAACTGAATTAACTCAAATCCATGTGTGGTCGACATCTGCTTAGTCAACAGGTGTGTGAGATCACACAATTATCAAGGGTGGGGAAAATTTCCTTTCTCTGACATTGTGCATTCTTAGAGTTATATATATAATAAGCACTTGGTGCAGAGGGCTTTCCCCACTACAAAAAACAATGTTTTATTGTTTATTTTTACTTTTGTTTTTTGCAAACTCTGTAGTTTTTATTTTGCACATATGCAGTAGCTTGCAGACTTTCATGTTTCCGATGTTTTGTGGTCGACATTGTGAATGTTGCTATTTGGGTCTGTCGATGAAATTTAGTAGATTTTAACTTTATATATATATATATATATATATATATATTATATAGTATATTTATGTGCTATATATGTGTGTGTGTGTGTGTGTGTGTTTGTGTGTATATATATATATATATATATATATATATATATATATATATATATATGGATTCCATACATTTAGTCGAATTACAC
Organism: Protopterus annectens; assembly: GCF_019279795.1. Taxonomy (NCBI): domain Eukaryota; kingdom Metazoa; phylum Chordata; order Ceratodontiformes; family Protopteridae; genus Protopterus; species Protopterus annectens. The sequence continues at coordinate 1,133,939,704 of NC_056730.1, forward strand.
TTAGTCGAAAATTATTCCAGGCATTGCACTTCACTGAAAGCTCACTTGACTGAAAGCTCACTTGGTCGAAGTTCATTTGGTCGAAAATGGAATATAGCCCCTGCCCCACTGCAGTGCAACACTGGAGTGAGAATATTAAATAAGGGGAGTGGGGGGCACAGCCCCCCACATAATTTTAATGTATTCACTATTATAAGAAGGTATATCCATTAGAAATGCATTGATATATATATCTTTAGTAAAAACTATTGGCATAATGTGGGGGGGCTGTGCCCCCCACACCCTCCTTATTTAATATTCTCACACCACGGTTGCACTGCAGTGGGGCAGGGGCTATATTCCATTTTCAACCAAATGAACTTTGACCAAGTGAGCTTTCAGTCAAGTGAGCTTTCAGTGAAGTGAAATACCTGGAATAATTTTCGACTAAGTGTATTTCGACCAAATGTATGGAATCCATATATATATATATATATATATATACATATATATATATATATATATATATATATATATATATATATATATATATATATACATATATATATATATCATATATATATATACATATATATATATATCATATATATATATATATATATATATATATATACATATATATCATATATACGTATAAATATATATATATATATGTGTGTGTGTGTGTGTGTGTGTGTGTGTGTGTATATCTACACATATAAGAAGACCGTTTTTAACTAGAGTCTTATTTAGAAAATGCGTACGCTTCTCTTCTAAACTATCCTTACTATCAACCACCTCAGTCTCGAGATTAGAAAGTTTACAAACAGCTACATCTGCAGGCCCACCAGAAATGTATAGACAACCATCATTTTCTTTCACGTGTTTCACAGCCATAATAATATATTCTGACTTTTGTTATAGTATAACCAGTTTTCCTTTGTCAGTTTCATAGGTAAAATATCTGAGAGGCAGACAGTCTTTAAACACGATTACTTCACCCAATGATGTTTTGATGGCTTTACATTCACTGCTGCAGTATTTCTTACTAATGGGATTCCCTGCTGTGAAGCTCTCCATCCAGCCAGTTTAAAAAAGATTTCCATTGCTTTGAGGTACGCAGAATGTTACCTGCTTACTCCTTGCATAAGGTAGGGCATAAAGGTGACATTCAGGCGTATCATCCTCAGAACTTTTTTGCTACCAGTCCAGACACTGTTTTAACAGCCAGTCTGTTGCATATATCCATTTTTCTGTTTGTTGGCTTTTCTGTGCTTGCTCCTGTTGCTGGAGCCTCACAGTTGCAGATAAGTACCCAGCTGGGTTTTTGGTTTCTTTTTCTGTTTTGTTTAGTATTGTTTGGGTTTAATGTCATCCATGAAAGGTAAATGCCAGTGTGGGAGACTAATTCCCCATAAAGACCATCATGATAAGTGTATTTTTTGCCTTGGTGCTGCTCACGACCATACGTCTTGCTTGTCAGGCATTTGTCCCCAAAACTCTTCATAGTAGGCTTTCTTCCCTTTTCTTGTACCTTAAGAACCAGCGACTTAAGCTTCTTGCTGCAGGTACTATGGATGGAACTTCCTGCCCCGAGGGTCAGCTGGCTGGGAAGAAGAATGAGCATAAGGTAATGCTGGAATATTCCACTATCCAGCCTCTGCCGGGTGTTTCTCCTGAGGTTATTATGCACCCGGAGGCTCACCCGGTTGTTTTGTCAGATTCTTCCGCCACGTCTGGGTTGGAGACTGGTGAGGATTTGGCAGGCAGCACATCTGATGAGGCTTTGCAGGCATCCATTTTTTGCATTCAGAGAGAACCACAGTTGACTGTTTCTGAGGGGTCTAATGGGGTTCCACAGTTTCTCTTTCAGGAAGGGGGTCCTACTGCAGTTGGGGACTGCTGTCCTGAGTCTTGGCCTTCTCAGGTTTCCAGGACAGATGTCCCTTTGTAGAAGAAACAGAAAACTAACCATGTTTCTTCTGCTCCTAGGGATCCACAAAGTGAATGGAAGGCCTTTACTCAGGGGTTATTTAATGCATTACTGTCATTACGGCTTCCTCAAGGGGTTTCAGTACCTGCTCCTCCTTGTTCCGTTCTTTTCCCCTAAAAAGCCCAGAGACTTCCACACTTCTGAGGTGGATTCTGATGATGACTTCTTTACTTATTCTGCCCAGATTCTTTCTCCTTCAGACTATGGGTCTGATGAGGAGGATTCTCATACTCTTGATAATCCCTCTGAGGAAATTTCCTTTGGGAATACGATCTCTAGGATGATGGACTTTTTTAAGTGGGATTGTGCCTAGGCTTTGGATATTCATAAGAGATGCTGATTTACTACAAATGGAATCTCCTAAACCTGCAGCCATTCCTGCTATCTTGCCTGCTTTATTGGATGTCTTTTCCACTGCCTCTAAAGCACCGGATTCTTTGCCCCCTGCTCCCAGGAAGTCTGACAGGTTTTACAGGGTACCTGAGGATTGTTCCTTTTTGTTTAAATGTCCTGCTGCTGATCCCTCTGTGGTGTCTGTCACCTCTGATAAGCCATCTCAATTGCTTCCTTCGTGCAAGTTACTGCCTTCTGACAAGGACAGTAGGACCATGGATAGGCTGGGTAAGAAGGTTTATACTTCCTCTACCCGGGATTTTAGGGCTATTAATTATCAGACCCATATTTCTAGGTATGTCTTGGCTCTTCTTTCTCAGGCCTGTCAGGTTCTTTCTGATCTTCCGTACGCTGAGTGTAAATCTTCGGCTGTTTCCTTGCTTGGGTCTTCCTCTCAGGTTGTTCGTCATTCTATTAAGTGTAGCTATGATGCTGCAGATGCCTCTTCCAGAGCTGCTCCCTCTGGCTTGAATCTGAGGAGATATTCCTGGCCTCTGCTTCAACCTTTGCCTGATGATATTAAGGCTAAGTTGCTGGATGCTCCTCTGGGTAATACTCTTTTATTTGGGGAAGCGGCTGCTGGTTTATTTAAGTCTCTTTAGGACAAGGGGAAGGCTTTACAGGAGATTAAGCATGTCTTTATTTCTCCTGTGACTAAGTTTAACATAACTATCCTTCTAAGCTGGCCTTTGTTCGTAGGCAGTCTTGCCCTCCTTCTAAAGGTAAAAAGGGTGGTAAGCAGACTCCTCCTGCTAAAGCCACTCAGACTGCCAGGATTCTTAAGCTTTCCTTTCCTGACAAACCAGGTACTGCCTGACTATTCCCCCATTTCCAGCCACATTCCTCTGTCTCTTTGCCTTTCTCTTTATCTTCCTGTTTGGCTCTGGATCACTCAGGATTCTTGGGTTTTGTCAATCATTCATCAAGGGTACTTCATGGTCTGGATTTCCCATCCTCCTTTTATGGGCATTCCTCAACCGCCTCTGGAACAGCTTCCTTTTTTCCCAAAGGTTCTTCGGGACCTCTTGTTTCAGGGTACTAATCAAGAAGTGCCTGTGTCCCAAAAAGGGAAAGGGTTTTATTCCAGAATGTTTCTAGTGCCCAGAAAAGAAGGTACTTGAAGGCCTATTCTAGATCTCTCCCATCTGAACAAAGGCCTTAATTTTTGTTTTCCCGTGTGTGTGTGTTTGTGTGTATATATATATATATATATATATATATATATATATATATATATATAGGATTCCATACATTTAGTCGAATTACACTTAGTCGAAAATTATTCCAGGCATTGCACTTCACTGAAAGCTCACTTGACTGAAAGCTCACTTGGTCGAAGTTCATTTGGTCGAAAATGGAATATAGCCCTGGCCCCACTGCAGTGCAACACTGGAGAGAGAATATTAAATAAGGGGTGGGGCACAGCCCCCACATAATTAATGTACTCACTATTATAAGAAGGTATATCCATTAGAAATGCATTGATATATATATCTTTAGTAAAAACTATTGGCATAATGTGGGGGGGCTGTGCCCCCCACACCCTCCTTATTTAATATTCTCACACCACGGTTGCACTGCAGTGGGGCAGGGGCTATATTCCATTTTCAACCAAATGAACTTTGACCAAGTGAGCTTTCAGTCAAGTGAGCTTTCAGTGAAGTGAAATACCTGGAATAATTTTCGACTAAGTGTATTTCGACCAAATGTATGGAATCCATATATATATATATATATATATATATATATATATATATATATATATGTATATATATATATATATATATATATATATATACATATATATATATATCATATATATATATATATATATATATATATATATATATATATATATATATATACATATATCATATATAATTATAAATATATATATATATATATATGTGTGTGTGTGTGTGTGTGTGTGTGTGTGTATATCTACACATATAAGAAGACCGTTTTTAACTAGAGTCTTATTTAGAAAATGCGTACGCTTCTCTTCTAAACTATCCTTACTATCAACCACCTCAGTCTCGAGATTAGAAAGTTTACAAACAGCTACATCTGCAGGCCCACCAGAAATGTATAGACAACCATCATTTTCTTTCACGTGTTTCACAGCCATAATAATATATTCTGACTTTTGTTATAGTATAACCAGTTTTCCTTTGTCAGTTTCATAGGTAAAATATCTGAGAGGCAGACAGTCTTTAAACACGATTACTTCACCCAATGATGTTTTGATGGCTTTACATTCACTGCTGCAGTATTCCTTACTAATGGGATTCCCTGCTGTGAAGCTCTCCATCCAGCCAGTTTAAAAAAGATTTCCATTGCTTTGAGGTGCAGAATGTTACCTGCTTACTCCTTGCATAAGGTAGGGCATAAAGGTGACATTCAGGCGATCATCCTCAGAACTTTTGCTACCAGTCCAGACACTGTTTTAACAGCCAGTCTGTTGCATATATCCATTTTCTGTTTGTTGGCTTTTCTGTGCTTGCTCCTGTTGCTGGAGCCTCACAGTTGCAGATAAGTACCAGCTGGGTTTTTGGTTTCTTTTTCTGTTTTGTTTAGTATTGTTTGGGTTTAATGTCATCCATGAAAGGTAAATGCCAGTGTGGGAGACTAATTCCCCATAAAGACCATCATGATAAGTGTATTTTTTGCCTTGGTGCTGCTCACGACCATACGTCTTGCTTGTCAGGCATTTGTCCCCAAAACTCTTCATAGTAGGCTTTCTTCCCTTTTCTTGTACCTTAAGAACCAGCGACTTAAGCTTCTTGCTGCAGGTACTATGGATGGAACTTCCTGCCCCGAGGGTCAGCTGGCTGGGAAGAAGAATGAGCATAAGGTAATGCTGGAATATTCCACTATCCAGCCTCTGCCGGGTGTTTCTCCTGAGGTTATTATGCACCCGGAGGCTCACCCGGTTGTTTTGTCAGATTCTTCCGCCACGTCTGGGTTGGAGACTGGTGAGGATTTGGCAGGCAGCACATCTGATGAGGCTTTGCAGGCATCCATTTTTTGCATTCAGAGAGAACCACAGTTGACTGTTTCTGAGGGGTCTAATGGGGTTCCACAGTTTCTCTTTCAGGAAGGGGGTCCTACTGCAGTTGGGGACTGCTGTCCTGAGTCTTGGCCTTCTCAGGTTTCCAGGACAGATGTCCCTTTGTAGAAGAAACAGAAAACTAACCATGTTTCTTCTGCTCCTAGGGATCCACAAAGTGAATGGAAGGCCTTTACTCAGGGGTTATTTAATGCATTACTGTCATTACGGCTTCCTCAAGGGGTTTCAGTACCTGCTCCTCCTTGTTCCGTTCTTTTCCCTAAAAGCCCAGAGACTTCCACACTTCTGAGGTGGATTCTGATGATGACTTCTTTACTTATTCTGCCCAGATTCTTTCTCCTTCAGACTATGGGTCTGATGAGGAGGATTCTCATACTCTTGATAATCCCTCTGAGGAAATTTCCTTTGGGAATACGATCTCTAGGATGATGGACTTTTTTAAGTGGGATTGTGCCTAGGCTTTGGATATTCATAAGAGATGCTGATTTACTACAAATGGAATCTCCTAAACCTGCAGCCATTCCTGCTATCTTGCCTGCTTTATTGGATGTCTTTTCCACTGCCTCTAAAGCACCGGATTCTTTGCCCCCTGCTCCCAGGAAGTCTGACAGGTTTTACAGGGTACCTGAGGATTGTTCCTTTTTGTTTAAATGTCCTGCTGCTGATCCCTCTGTGGTGTCTGTCACCTCTGATAAGCCATCTCAATTGCTTCCTTCGTGCAAGTTACTGCCTTCTGACAAGGACAGTAGGACCATGGATAGGCTGGGTAAGAAGGTTTATACTTCCTCTACCCGGGATTTTAGGGCTATTAATTATCAGACCCATATTTCTAGGTATGTCTTGGCTCTTCTTTCTCAGGCCTGTCAGGTTCTTTCTGATCTTCCGTACGCTGAGTGTAAATCTTGACTGTTTCCTTGCTTGGGTCTTCCTCTCAGGTTGTTCGTCATTCTATTAAGTGTAGCTATGATGCTGCAGATGCCTCTTCCAGAGCTGCTCCCTCTGGCTTGAATCTGAGGAGATATTCCTGGCCTCTGCTTCAACCTTTGCCTGATGATATTAAGGCTAAGTTGCTGGATGCTCCTCTGGGTAATACTCTTTTATTTGGGGAAGCGGCTGCTGGTTTATTTAAGTCTCTTTAGGACAAGGAAGGCTTTACAGGAGATTAAGCATGTCTTTATTTCTCCTGTGACTAAGTTTAACATAACTATCCTTCTAAGCTGGCCTTTGTTCGTAGGCAGTCTTGCCCTCCTTCTAAAGGTAAAAAGGGTGGTAAGCAGACTCCTCCTGCTAAAGCCACTCAGACTGCCAGGATTCTTAAGCTTTCCTTTCCTGACAAACCAGGTACTGCCTGACTATTCCCCCATTTCCAGCCACATTCCTCTGTCTCTTTGCCTTTCTCTTTATCTTCCTGTTTGGCTCTGGATCACTCAGGATTCTTGGGTTTTGTCAATCATTCATCAAGGGTACTTCATGGTCTGGATTTCCCATCCTCCTTTTATGGGCATTCCTCAACCTCCTCTGGAACAGCTTCCTTTTTTCCCAAAGGTTCTTCGGGACCTCTTGTTTCAGGGTACTAATCAAGAAGTGCCTGTGTCCCAAAAAGGGAAAGGGTTTTATTCCAGAATGTTTCTAGTGCCCAGAAAAGAAGGTACTTGAAGGCCTATTCTAGATCTCTCCCATCTGAACACCTTTGTGAAGGTGCCTTACTTTCGAATGTTGTTCTTCAGTCCCTTTTTCCTCTCTTGTTCCCTCAGGCCTTTCTGGTGTCTTTAGACCTCAAGGATGCTTATCTCCATATTCTGATCCATCCTCTTTTCAGGAGATTTTTGCATTTCTCTGTTGCTTCCTGGCATTTTCAGTTCTGTGCTTTGCCCTTTTACCTTTCTGCTGCTCCAAGGGTGTTTGCCAAATGCCTCACTCCTGTGATTGCCTTTTGCAGGCTTCAAGGGATCCAAATCTTTTCTTATTTGGATGACCTGTTGATTCAGGCATCACCACCAGAGGTCCTTTTGCAAAATCTTCATTTTACCATTTCTCTTCTTTAGAGCCTGGGGTTCACAATAAACTTCAACAAGTCTTCCCTATCTCCTTCTCAAGATCTTGTCTTTCTGGATTACAGGTTTCAAATGGTGCCAATGCTGGCATCCCTGCACCCTCCAAAGGCATTAACTCTCATTTCTTTCTTTCACACTCTTCTTTCCCTGGCTTCCATTTCAGCCAGGGAGTTTCTGAAGGCTCTGGGGTTCATGGCTTCCACCATTCTGATGCTTCCTCTGGCCAGGCTCCACATGAGGAAATTCCAGTGGCTTCTGAAGTTGGTGTGGCTTTAGCATGTGCATCCTTTTGACTTTCCTGTTCCTCTTCTCCTGTGTCTCAAGGTTGAACTTCTGTCGTGGATTCAGCAGATTGTCTCTGAATCCAGGGCTCCCATTTCAGCCTCCACTTTCCTCTCAGGCTCTGTTCACAAATGCTTCAGATGTGGGATGGGGAGCAACGTTTTGCTCCCTGAAGGTTCAGGGAGTGTGGTCACCTCATCAGTGGAAGGAGCATATCAACATCAAAGAGGTGATGGCTTTTCAGGCCTTTCATCCTCTCTTCCCTGCAGGGACTCTCAAGGCATTTACGGACAATATCACAGTCATGTGGTATATCAACAAACAGGGGGGTACGAGATCCTACCATCTTTGCCAGCTGGTACTTCTGGTATGGGATCTGGATTTCCAGTATCATGTGACTCTTCAGGCAGTTTACATTCTTTCACATTGGAACGTTGTGGCAGACAATCTGAGCAGGTCCTTCACTCAATCCCATGAATGGATGCTCCACAGGGATGTGTTTCTGGACATCGTTCACCAGTGGGATATTCTCTTTGCATCCCCATTTGAACAAACGACTTCCTCTTTTTTTGTGCCTCAGGTCCTCTGGTCTGGAAGGTAGATGCCCTCTCATTTTCTTGGAAGGGGAAGTTTCTTTATGCTTTACCTCCCCTTCCTCTCATTCTGAGAGTCCTGTTCAAGATTCAGCATGATGCTCCCAAAATCTTGTTGGTGACTCTCTTTTGGCCATGACAGCACTCACTAGTTCCCTTTACTTCTGCATCTCACCAGGGGCAATCATCACAAGTTACCTCACAGGATGGATCTTCTCACACAAGACAAGGGGCCTCTCATCCATCCCCACCTGTCCACGCTTCAACTGACACTGTGGGTGATAGGGTTTTGATTTCTCATAGCCACCTTTATTCTGAGGATGTGCTTCAGGTCCTACAGGAGATCAATAAACCTACTACTAGGAAATCCTACTTGTCTAAATGGAACAGGTTTTCTATTTGGTGTCTTTCTCGTAACCTGGACCCACTTTCTGTGGATGGCCATTTGGTTCTTTCTTATTTGTGTGAGTTGCTCAGTGTTGGTTTGGTCTATTCTTCTATTAAGGCCCACTTATCTGGTCTTTCTGCTTGTCTGCCTTGCCCCGTTAGCTTCTATATTTGAGGATAAGCAGTTTCTTAAAGGCATCCTTAATACTAGACCTCCCAGGAAGCCTGTTCCTCCTCCCTGGGATCTTAATTTTGTTCTAGAAAAATTGACTCAGGCTCCTTTTGAGTCTGTTGTTTCTGCTTACTTGCAACATTGTTCTTGGAAGACAGTACTTTTGTTAGCTCTTACTTCTGCCAGACGGGTATCTGAGTTGCAAGCCTTTATGGCTTGTCCACCTTTTTTGATATTTCATGAGGACAGGGTGTCCTTGCGTACTAATCCTTCTTTTATGCCCAAGGTGATTAATAAGTTGTCACTTAATCAGTCTATTAATTTGCCTACCTTTTTTCCCTCTCTGCAATCTGACAGCGAGAGGGTGCTACATACCTTAGATGTGCATAGACAGCTCATATTTTATTTGAATAAAACTAAAGCTGTCAGGAAGTCTGACCAGTTATTTGTTTCCTTTCATCCTAGGTCTTTAGGTTTGGCTGTTTCCAAGCAAACTATTTCTACTTGGATTTCAAAGGCTGTTTCCTTTTGTTACACTTGTCATGGTGAGAGCCTTCCTTCTTCTATTAAGGGCCATTCCACTAGAGGTGTGGCTTCTTCTGGTGCTTTTTTCAGGGGCTTAGATGCTAATTCTATTCTTGAAGCTGCTACCTGGACTTGTGTGCATACCTTTACCAAACATTACCAGTTGGATGGTATCTCCAGAGCCAGAGCTGGATTTGCTGCTGCCATACTTCATGGCTTCTTGGAGGGCTCTGCTGCTTCCTCCTCCCAGGTTTCTTCCTGAGCTTTTCCACTCTCCCATTACTAAGGAATACTGCAGCAGTGAATGTAAGGACATAGTACAGTTGTGTAAAATCTTACCATAATGGTAGATGTCCTTGCCTTCACCGCTGCAGTATTCACTCCTTCCCTCCATCCCCCTGGTCTTTTTCCCTTCCTAGCTGTGCTGGCCCTTCTTAGTTTTCCTTGAACTGCTGTTCCTACTGGGGCAATCTGTTCTGAGGATGGTACGGCTGAATGTCACCTTTATGCCCTACCTTATGGAAGGACTAAGCAAGTAACATTCTGCGTACCTTAAAGCAATGGAAATTTTTTGTAAACTGGCCGGACGGAGGGCTTCACAGCAGGGAATCCCATTCTTAAGGAATACTGCAGTGGTGAAGGCAAGGACATCTACCGTTATGGTAAGATTTTACACAACTGTACTTTCTAGAGTTCAGTCACATTTTTTTTTCAACAAATTCTTCAATAACCTCTAGGTGATTTTGATAGTCTGTTTCATAGATTTTTTGTTGTCACAGTATTGGGTGACATAAACAAACCCAAATAATGCAAAAATAATGATAAGTATTTGAAAAAAATAAAGTCATCTCAAAATGGAGTACCTATATTCTGCCTTAAACTAAATTTTGGTGTTGTCTGTTATATTTAATGATCTTATAGAAATTGTAAACACAGAAATAATATGCAATTTTTGCTTCTTGGTAGTTTTAAACAAGGCCTATGCTTACAAAACATGGTCTATAGTTTGTTTTTATAATGTTTATTTGGTTCACTTATCTGCAAAGTTATTTCTGCTGAATATCTGAGCTGTTTTGCTGGCTGTTATACACCTACATCAACTGTATTACAAGCTGAGATAAGTACAAACTTGCGGTGTTAAAGATAGTACTGCATTTTATTTTTCTGTTTATTTATTTGTTTCACTGAATATTGTGGTCTCTCTGTCTCTCTGCAGTAAGTGGGGGTTATTGTTTTCACTTCATTGATATTATGTGTTGAACTCTTAGCCTAGAGGGTTTCTCTGTGCTTATAAGTCTTAGTCACTTATTTGTGAAATTATTTCTGCTGAATATCTGAGCTGCTTTTCCTGGCTGTTATATATCTACATCAACTGTATTACAAGCTGAGATAAGTACAAACTTGCAGTGTTAAAAATAGTACTGCATTTTAGTTTTCTGTTTATTTATTTGTTTCATTGAATATTGTGTTAAAGATAGTCCTGCATTTTATTTTATTATTTATTTGTTTCACTGAATATTGTGATCTCCCTGTCTCTCTGCAGTTAGTTTCCTGCCCTCCCTGTCTGTTCTTGTTGTGGTATTAATCCTGGTGGCTTTGGAATTGCTGCCCCTCCTGTAAATTTGTGTTTGAACACTCTTCCTGGGTCCATCTCATTTGCTCACTCAGCTGACTACAGTGAGATCATATTTTGAGTTCAGACACTCCTATCAGTCCCATCTGTTCAGGTCTATCCCAGCTCTATCCTAGTCTAGTGTCATTAGCTCATTCTACCTAATACAGAGAGAACATTTGAGAAGGCCAACCCACTCAGGTCCTTAACCTTGAATTATCTTCTGTTTCTCCATTCTCCCTTTCCACTTTACTAAACAAAAAAAAAAACTTTGCTAGAATCTCCTTGTGTTCCGACTGAGTGTGCTTCTCAGCTGATAAGTATATTTTTGGCACTTTTTAACTGTTCAGAGTTGAATAAAACAATAATTGAATTCAGTTCAGAATACAGTTTGAATAAATTGCATTTATTTAAACTGTATTTGCTTTAATATTGCTACACACTCAAGTGTGCTAGCTTGCGCTGCATTTGAATTGTTTTAGTGCTATTTTAGCTGCTTTTCTGTAAAAAAAAAATTGTAAGCTTGTTTCCTGCCTTTCCTGTAACTAGTCTAGTCCAGATATAGATATGCTGTATCCAGGACTGTTAGTAAGCTTCTGAGCCCCTCAAGCCTTTCTGTGTTGGAGGGAAGCCTTCTAACTTATCAGTGGGAGTGGTAAGCACTAGGTAGCCTATCTACCCCAGAAATTGCAGTTTATTGGCCGTTTGGGCAGTTTTTTCCATCTCATTCAACTATTTGGTCTAAAAGCCTGCGTTTGTGCTTTTCTGCCTTTCCTGTAACTAGTCTTGTCCAGATACAGATTTGCTGTATCCAGGACTGTATGTAAGCTTCTGAGACTCCCAAGCCTTTCTGTGTTGGAGGTAAGCCTTCTAGCTTATCAGTGGGAGTGGTAAGCACTAGGTAGCCTATCTACTATAAGAGGAGTGGTTTCTGGGCCAGAATATGTAGTTTATTGACCATTTGGGCAGTTTTTCCTCTCTTTCAACTTTCTGGTTTAAAAGCCCACATTTATGGTTGTTTCCCACCTTTCCTGTAACCCAGTTTAGTCCAGATACAGATTTGCTGTATCCAGGACTGTTTGTAAGCTTCTGAGAGGTGCCAAAGGCTGCTCTTCAATTTTTCTCTTAGATATGTCAGTTCTCTCCTCTCCTGCACTTTTACTAACTTATTAGTCTAGCACTTTACCATACCAGAATTCTTGTAGCAATTATTGTAGCACACAAAAGTGCTACCAGCACTAAATGTTCTACAAGGAAACAGCTCCAGTACTTTTTATTAATGCCCACCCCTCCATGCATGTCTAAAGGTCAGTTCCCTGTGCTTTCTCCTATTAACCTGGTGAACTTGGGCATCCTGAGGCAATGTAGCAACTGCCTCATGTACACCGACAACCCTCTCCTCTTACCTCCCAACACTCAGACTTGCAAGAGATGCAATTATATATCCAAACTGGAAGCCACACACTCTCCAGCCAAGACTGGAATAGCTGGCCAAGAGGAGAAGGTCAACACTTGCACCACACCACATAGAACACATAGTCCTCCAGAACACATATACCAGCCAGGGGGCTGCGGCCCCTCAGCTAGACAGCTTTAGTTTATTTATTTTTTTAAAAAAAATATTAAATCTGTTCTTTACAACTTTAAATTTCGAGTCCTTTTTTTATTCTTGCTGCAATGCAATGTTTTGATTGCAAAAGCATCATTCTGATGCCCGTTGAGACACAAACCGCATGAACATGAAGCTCTGGCGTCCGCAGCCACGTGCTGGGCAAATGCTGCTGATTGCTCTCTTCCCGGCTTTATGTCCTGGGGAGAATCAGTCAGTCAGTTTTGGACCTATTGGGACCTTTTTTAGTGTGTGTTAAAACAGTACTGTCAGTACAAATTTGAATTTTAAACATTTTTTTTTATTTTTGGCACAAGAGAAGAACAAGGACCTGGTGGATTTATTATTGCTGCTGCTTGCCTTCCTAATCAACAGGTGAGTTATTATTTATTTTTTACTATTTATTTCATTGTTTATTATTATTATATGTCTGTGATATTTGTTATAAAGTTGGTTGATATTTGAATGGAAAAGTATTTGGATTTGTTTTATTTATTTTATTCTATTTTTAAATGACTGGCAGAAAAGTTTACTAAGTCACCTGCATGGAGAGAAAGTTGACTAAAGTTAACACTGCAGGGATACAAAAACTGATCTGCTGTGTGATGGGTGATTCTGATTCCTACTATGTAATCAAATGGAAGTAGCTGTAGTTAGTAGTAATACTAAGATAAGGTATTTATATTGCATATGGTACATTTTCTCTGCTCTCATGGAAATAGAATACGTGTGCATTAATATTCTTCAGACAGTTTCTTATTTTCTTCTACAGTATTCTCAAAAATGTCAAGTTTTTCTCTCTCATTTTAAAAAGCAAGAAGAAGAGTAGAATATCTAACTCATTTTAACTTGTCTTAAAAAGCACATTTCTTTCTATGAAACAATCTGCTACTTTTACTATTATGGTAGCTTGAAGCCATTTTCCAATGGCAAACTTGCTGCTGTTATAACTGTAACATTAATCAGAAAAAAAAGCATCCCTCAGAGGTTCATAGGAAAATACTAGGTAATCCGTAGTACAAGTCCAGTCAAAATCAGAGGTCAGAATCAAACAACTCCCCATGCCACTGGCAGCCTGAGTTCTTGAACTCCTGGTAGGATTCAAGACAAAACAATTGAAAGCTCTCACTCCTACCCTAGGAGATGAGTTTGGGTAAAACCAGTGCTTGTGCATGAGCCTCACATATCATCTTCCCTAATTATGAGCAACATCTTGATGTCACTATCATGATGGCTCCCAGCCCCACACTGCATCTCCCTGTCATACCCCTCATTCCCCAGATCCACAAGTGCAACATCATTGAGATTGTTTTCCCAAGTTGTCAAGCCCTACCTGGAAAGGATCCTATGTGTTGGCACCTGTTTGGTGTGTGTGTGTGTGTGTGTGTGTGAAATGCAGGTGGTGTGGTAGGGAATACCTCAGGCTTGAACCCTGTACCCGCAGGTGTTAAGACTTGAGTTCCCTACCACCACCATTAAATTGCAGATTTTTGCCTCATATTTGATCTGTTCCTCATAATATCTGTGGTTTGTAAATGCTGCAATGCTTGATATTTGATGGTGTAGTAGTACCATTGTTGCCTCACAGCTGCAGGTTCTCAGGTTTGATTCTTGGCTGGGGTTCCTTCTTTGTGGGGTCCGTATCTTCTCCCTGTGTCTCCCATGTTACAAAGACATGTCTGCATTATTTCTTCCTGGGCCTCTGCTGAAAATTTTTTTTTTCCAAGTCAGACTGTCCTGATTAACAAATGTTAAATAAAATTGACAGGCATTTGAATTTCGGTTTCTGAATGTTTAATTCCTTGCAGATTTGATGGTGCAGTGGTAGTATTGTTGCCTCACAGTTATAGGTTTTCTAGTGTGATTCTTGGTTGGGGTGGCTTCTGTGGTGAGTCTGCATCTCCTCCCTGTGTTTGTGTGGATTTGCTCTGGTGCCCTGCCATTTTACAAAGCGTGTCTGTATTAATCTGCTGAAAATTGTTTTTGTTCTGTCTGTAAAATTTGAATTTCAGACTTCATGTTCTTCAGAATACATAGCACAACCTTTTTTTCTAAGTTTATAAATTTTAAATTTGTCCCTATGTATTTCTTGTGCTAAGGTTGACAGCTATGGCAGAACTTGTGCATATTTACTGATAAAGGTGCACTGTAGGCATATTTACTGATAATGGTGGACTGTAGAATTGTGCATATTTACTAATAATGGTGGACTGTAGAATTGTGTATATTTACTAATAATGGTGGACTGAAGTCTGAGTAGACTTTTTATGATAAATGTTCTCAACTGGGCAGTTTTGCCATTATGGGTGCATATGTTTTGTTTCATTGCTTACTGGAAAATGTTCAAAACAAATTTAAAACACCCTCTAACAAGTGTACTGTATTGTACAAGGAATATAATTTTAGTACAATGAGGAAGGTGTATCAAAAGAGCACATGTATGTTTCATATGCAAGGGCCTATGATTGAAAACAGCCCAAAATTAATCTTTATCTGCCACTGGCAAAATGTATTTTCTTTGAATGTGGGTTTCAATGCTTGTGAGTTTCAAGGGAGAAGTTTTAATGCTAAGTTGTGAGACTGCATTGCTTTGTTTAACAGATGACTTAATGTTTGTGCTGTAAAATAAAATAAAACTTTCAAATGAAGTCCAACTCATCATTGAAGTAAACATTAGTGTTTATGGGTGAAATGGTTCATTGGAATGGCTGCAGAGGCTCCATTCAACCATTATTTTGTCAGGGGAAGGGCAGCAAACTCAGACAGGCCCAGCTGAACTATACCTCCCAACTGTCCAGATTTTCAAAGAATGAATAGATTTTTGCTTCTTATTTTTGGTTTGTTGTTCATAAATTTGTTTTAATTCTAAATGATTTGCCAGAAGTCACTAAATAAGTTTCAGACTTCATAACCTTCATAAAAATGCATAAAAGTTCTATCAACTGTCTCAATTTATACAGCAATTTTAGTACTGTTTGCCCCAATATATTTGGCCTTGTTCAGATTTACTGCATTAACAGGTTGACATGCAAATAAATTGCTTTATAGAATTAGGCATAGCCAACTCTCAACTGTCCCCAATTTTGGCTCAAAATGTTGCTCTTCCCCTAATAATCCCTCCATAAAATGGAGGGTTACATAAGAAATAACTGTAATAATCAAAGTTATAGATTACTTGAAATGCATGTAGATTCTTTTATTTTGTCAGCTGCTCAAGGTAGCAGTACTAATATTAAAGTGTCCTTTGACAGGTAGCAGCTGTATTGTGTCTATTTTATATTTTTTGCATCACATTTTTGGTCCATTTTCATAAAATTGTGTTTTTGGCAAATTAGTGACAAATCACTAAAGACTGAAGTTAGAAAATGACAGACATTTGAGTTTCAGATTTTATACCCTTCAGAAAATTCATACTAATGCAAGACCTATTCTATTATCTTTCTAAGTTTATTAGAGCAATATTTAAAAACTTATTGTTGTGCCTTTGTCCCACTTCTGTGTGGCTTTGTCCAGATTTCTTGCTCTTGAGGTTGATGACAAATGTGTCAGGGCCATCACACAGAAGAGATTTCAAATTGTGACATGCTTGTTGCACCCCACTCCCCATGTAGTGACTCTGGATGTGTCCAAGGGAAGGACAACAGTGGCTTTTCATCTGTCCTTGATTTTGCAGAATGGTCTGGTTTCTGTCTTATTTTTGTACTGTTGATTTATGCTTACTCAGATTTATGCTTATTACTCAAAGTGCCTGTTGCTCTGTGTTTAAGTAGCAATGCTTTAATGACCATAAGGTAAGCTTGTCTGACATCGTAAGATGCAAGTAAGCTTTAATAAGCATACTGTTAAAGAATTGCCAACATTGAAAGCCTTTCTGTTGTTGCCATGCAGAGAATACTTGACTAGATAATGTATAAGCCTTGGGTATTAAAGACAGGATTCCATTATTTTAAAAGCTCATTACACTTGTTGGAGACTTCCAGTCATCTCTACAGACTTTACCGTAAACTAAACAGAATGCCAATCATGTGTGGTCCATAACAGAATGCCAATCATGTGTGGTCCATAACCTGTACAGTAATCCTTTAAGCAATGTATCTTGAGCTTGTTTCTTGTTTGCTTTTTCATTTTACTTTTATCATGTTTTCCCCATGAAACAAGTTGTCAGGCAGCAGGTCTTTTTGGATAAGAAACATTTTTCAAGTGGGGCATCACATAGATTTCTACTTTCAGCATGTTGCTTGGTACTTTAATAAACCTGAATATATTATAATTAGAACTGCAGTGCAAGGGAAGTGGTTTGAGTTGAGTGCTTCTGGTTTTTATATACTTGATTTTGACTGGCATTCCAGTAATGTATTTAAAAGTAATTTATTTTTCATGCCTCAACCTTTTGTTTCCCTCTAGATATTAAGTAAGCTGTCATGCAGCCAATGCATTGAAATATTTTTATTCTTCTACACTTATTTTTGTCTTGATTGGACTTTCATAATGATGGTTTGCCACCCAGGGCAGCATATTTAATTAAAGTTATTTTTTTGTGGTTTTGTGCATAGCTCCTCCCCTTTATGGTTGACCACACCCCTTCCCTTTGACCCCACCCATTCAGCGTCTCCTGCAGCCCCCCTGTGATTTGAAGTCACCAGCCGCCACTGATACCAGCACTGCCTTCACATAAAAATACAAACCACACACCCACCTTCACAAAGGCTCTCAGTAAAAATCTACCCAAACAGCAGAGACCACCAAGGCAGAAATGCACTAGACCACCACAACACAACACTAATCATGAGACACATAACTCTCCTAAACAGTGTGCCACTCAACCAAAGCCCCTAAGGAAAAACAGCATGCCCAGCACACTAGTCATATGTGACTCGATAGTGAGGCACACTGATGTCCCACTCACTAGGCTAAATAAGGAGAAAGTAACAGTCAGCTGCCTGTCAGGTGCCAGGATCCACCACATAACGCATGCACTCAGGTCCCTCAACAACAGGCACAAATATGACTCTGTCATTGTACATGTGGGTGTGAATGACCTGAGATGTACCTACCTGGACTACATGAAAAGAGACATGTAGGAGCTCTCAGATTATGTAGCCCAGGTGGGTATGACCCTAGCCCTGAGCAGCATCCTACCATCACCCAGAATGATACCACAGTACAAGCAGAAAATGATTGAGTTCAACAATTGGCTACATTTCTGGTGTCATTCTAAGGGGATTTATTATCTGTCTGCCTGGGATGACACGATTGACAGACCTCGATGCTTTGCCAGAGATGGCCTGCATCTTTCACCCCTGGGCTTCCAGATACTGGCCAAGCCTCTTGCCACCCCTATAGTGCCTTTTTAGATGGTGTTCCAAAGATCAAATTACCACCGTAACAGCTACAAACAAATGTAATCTGAGGGTCATGCTGCTCAATGCTAGAAGTCTAATTCTCAAAATGCACTCGCTCAAAGCACTCCTTCAAATGGAGAACATTGACATTTGTGCTGTAACAGAGACTTGGTTCAAGGCAGCAGAAAGCACCCCTGCACTAACAGGCTATAGCTCATTCCACACCTTTCAGTCCCAGAACTTGGACTGAAGCTCCAAAGGCGGTGGTGTTTCCATATTCATAAAGGATGCACACACCTCCAGACTGGTAGCCCAACATAACGCATCAAAGATACTTTAGGTGCAGCTAACATTGGGTAAGAAAAAGATTCAGGTCATAGCCTGTTATAGGTCCCCAACTATGTCCCAAGACTCACACTCCATGTTCCTAAGCACCTTGGAGAATATTAGGGTCCAGTCTAACACTCTCATACTGGGCGACTTCAACTACCCCTCTAGTAACCGGGAAAACTACTCATGTACCAATACACCTGCCCGAAGTTTCATGGAATTCATTAATTCCAATGCCCTGGACCAGCTCGTTCTTACCCCCACTCAAAGTAGCAACATCCTTGACCTGGTCATTACTAACATGGGTGACCATTGCTCTACACCAATAGTAAACTCCTCCCTGGTTAGATCCGACCACAAACTAATCACCTTGGAAATTCACCCCCCCCACAAAGGTAGCCACCATGAAAAACTTATCCAAAGCTAACTTTGGGGTCCTATAAAAAGAGGTGGCTAACTTCATGACACCCATGCAAATGGAGAATAGCTGCATGACCGCTGAATCATACATGAATGCACTGTACGAACACGTATGGATCTCACCATACCCAATATAACCAAGACGCTCTCCTCCAAAAAAGGAAGCCTATCTGGGGGTCCCTGCCATAAACAAACTCTACAACAGAAGGAGGAAACTGATGTGGAATAAGGTGAAGTTCCAAGAGTGGAAAAACTCCCTTATCAGCCTCAATAAAAACTTGAAATCCCTCATCAAATCCTCTAAAGCTAGCTATGAAAACAGAACTGAAGCAGATAGTAAAGACAACCAGAAGGCCTTCTATAGTTATTTAAAGAATCTCCACGGCAATACCCAGATTTGTTCTGAGCTACTGCACAATGGTACCTCCTATACTGAGCCAACAGATTTTGTCAATATACTGGCCGACAGATTCAGTGCCAACTTTACCCCTCTTTCCCCCCCGCAAAAAGGACCAATCATAATACCAGTAGATTGCCAGGCACCCAGTATTACTGCTGCACAGGTTAAAACAGCACTGTCCAAGGCCAAGCATACAGCTTCTATGGGACCTGACAATATCCTTGGCTGTGTTCTACATGAACTACAGAGTGAACTGGCACCTCATCTGTGTGCTCTGCTCAATCACAGCCCCACCACAGGCTTTGTCTCTACTGAATGGCGCACTGCTATAGTCATTCCTCTCCACAAAAGGAGAAGTAACTACAGACCCTGGGCACTATCGCCCCCTTAGCCTGACAAGTCTGATACTGAAAGCTATGGAATGCATCATCATGGACCTAATAAACAAGGATATAGGGAATCTTCAAACTCTGGATTCCACACACTTTGGTTTTGTGAAGGGTAGATCATGCCTGCTCAACTTGGTCGACTTCTTTGAGTCAGTCACCAGAGCTGTGGATGAAGGCAAGGTGGTTCATACAGCCTACCTTGATCTGGCCAAGGCCTTTGATACCATTCCCTACTCAGGAATCATAAAAAAACTCACTAAGCTAGGCATCAACCCCTATATCATTAGGTGGGTTGCAAACTGACTCACAGATAGAACCCACAGTGTGAAAGTAGCTGACTCCAAGTCAGACTCCTGTCCAGTCATGAGTGGAGTCCCACAGGGATCGGTCCTGGGTCCTCTCCTGTTTGGTATCTACTTCTCAGAAGTCCAGGCAAACATGAAGGGACATTGGCTGACAAAGTTCACAAGTTGGGAGCCATTATTAACTCTCCAAGTGATGTTGACATGCTACAGAAAGGCCTCACTGAGACCAACGACTGGTGTCAGAACCATGGCCTTAAGCTCAATGCCAAAAAATGTGTCATCATCCCCTTTGGGAAAAACCCAGTTCCCATGAATTACCACATCGATGGTAGTCCACTGAACACAGAAGACATTATAAGAGATCTGGGAACACAAGTTGACAGCAACCTCTCTTTGGACCACTACATTTGAATGTGGTCAGAAAGTCCTTCTATGTGGCACATCTCATTACTAATTGTTTTGCATCCAGGAAGAAAGAGGTCATTGTCTCCCTCTACTCTTCCCTCATTAGGCCAATCATTGAGTACAATGCCCCATTTGGCATGTACCTCACTAGACACCCGCAGCAACTGGAGAGGCCGCAAAAGTACCTCACAAAGAGGATCCTAGGGCTTAAACACTTGTCCTATATGGACAGACTTAAAAAACTCCAACTATTCTCTGTCTCATAACACCTACTTAGATGCGATCTCTACTTGTCTTACAAAGCCATGTCTGACCCAGCTCTGTTAGAAATGTTACATCTAAAGAAATCCCAATCCCTCTGCACCACATGCTCCAGAGACCTCAACCTCATTACCGCAATCAACAGGATGTGCTGGAAGGACAGGTTCATAACCCAGAGACTGGGTCAGACCGCCCATGCTATGGAATAGACTTCCCACACATGTCAAACAGAGCACCTCACTGCCCCTCTTCAAGAGAAATCTTGAGTGGATGGGAAATAGAAAATTCACCCCAGGGAGCACTCCAGTGGCTCTACTCAACAGAGGCACTGGGAACTAAGGTTGGGTGGCACGAAGCCAGGGTAATCTTATGGGCTATGCTTGTAATGGCTCCAGGGCCATTAGCCTAGTACACACCTATGAACCTATGATCCTAAAAGTGGAAAAAAAAAACAGAAACCTGGATCTCTGTTTAAAACACATTAGCAAGAGTATGTTTAAGTCATTTTTGAAGAAACACAAAGTAAAAAAAAAACTGTTGAGTTTACATAAATATCAGAAACAGAATCTCCTACATAAGGATGCCAGTCTTTTAAAATAGACTTCTGAAATCAAAGTGTTTGAAACTGCACCAGAAACAATGACATGACAGAAATATTATGACAGAATACAGCATCGCAATTTCTGCAGGTATCCATTACCTTTCAAAAGTGCTGTCAGTATTGCTAAATCAATGTCTTGATGGCCTTCAGATCCCATTCGGAAGACAGTTATCTGCAAATATAAGTAAGAAAAAAAATTTTCTTTTAAATGCGTACTTCATGATGAATATTAATTTGCTTTCTTTTATTAACGACATTATTAAAGACCTAACATCCCAAATCATTGGTAAGCTTCCTTTTATGATGGTGGCACTTATTTTATGGCCACAAAGCCTAATGAAACTCTTGAAATGGCCCATAAAGGCAACTAGCTTAGTACTTACCTATGAAGCTATAAAGCAGTTTTGTGAGAGGTCTGCAGAATACCGAAGGAACATAACTAAACTAAACATAATCCTTAAGCATCAGATGCAAAACATCCTGCACTTATCTATAAGGCACAATTGTTACTAGTTGTCCAGGTAAAATAGCATATACTAATTCAAAATACCAAATTACAAGCATCTCCATGAGTGAAGAGCTTGTAACCTAGCATAAGCTGTTCATTTTGAGCAACATTAATAAATGACAACAGCAATTCAATAACAGAAATGTGCGACATGGATCCACACATACAGTTCAGAATAAATATCAGCACACAGAACCAACTAAACGATATAAAGTACAAGCACCTGTACTACATAAAAAAAAACTATGATAGCTAAAACATAAATCGGATGCAATATATAACAAACTATTGCCTTTTAAAACAATAAAGTAGCTCACTGATTCAGTCTCAGAAAAAATATTTTATTAAGATGGTATAAGCATTGACTTCAAGCTTCCTCATCAAAATTATATTTTAAAGGGTAGTCCGCACTGGTAGCATACTGGGATAAAGCCTCGAATAAAATCCAATTGACTCAAATGAACACTGCATGAAGTCCTGTTTGAATATTTTACAAGTTTCTTGACAAACTACTTCAAAAATTCTTGAGTGGATGAAATGTGCATTTCAGATTCTAATGAGCACAAAATGAACTTCAGCTAGAAACCTTTAGGATTATTTCCACAATAACATACACTAGAGGCTATTATTCCATGTAGAGAATAGAGTATTATTTAAATTATCCATTAAATTATTTTGATTTACTTCTTTTTATATATATTTTATATTGTTGATGTAAAATAGTTTCTTTACCTAATGTTTCAAAGTCTCTTCAATTAATGTTTGAAGGAGTATTTTACATCGAAAATATGAGTTATGCATGTACTTAATGTCTCTCTCTCTCTCTCTCTATATATATATATATATATATATATATATATGTATATATATATACAATAAATCAAAACATCAAACATCAGAATGTAAGCATGTCAAAAATGCGGTTTACACATTCGATGTTTGGAATACTTATTAGGCTGAAATATCGGACACTAATACAGGCAAAGTTGAATTTGACTTCTGCAGTCTGATGTCCTCTTTGCAGCAGTCCATATGGACCACATTCGTACTGCACAGCACTGACAGTCATGTTTTTGGAGGGGGGCAAGCACCCCAGAACCCCCCCCACACCCCCTGCCACTTATATATTCCAACTCTGACATCGCACTACAGTGCAGAAAAGGGTAAATCTCCCTATCCACACTGTCGCATGATCTCAATATGAAACATTGCCCACGTATGCACCACCTGCCAGACTACATATGGCTGAGAATGTCATGGTCAACTGCATTGGATTGAATGGCGTTATGCACATCTGTATTCGACATTCCCACCATCAACTAATGGGTTTTCTGTATTCAGAATACTGGACATGTAAGTTTCACACAAGGCATGTTCAAGATACTGATAGTAAACCATAAATGAATATATATATATATATATATATATATATATATATATATATATATATATATATATATATATATATATATATATATATATGTATGGATCTAGGACTATTAAATGAAAGTTCAATAGTCCGAATCCGCACTCACCGAACACACTTTAACGAAAGTGCTTTCACCGAAAAAGCACTTTCGTTAAAGTGTGTTTAAAAAAAAATAATAAAACATTACTTTAACATTTTTGCAGGGGGGCTTGCTGCACTCCCCACACACCTCTGCTTAAATATTCTCACTCTGAGGTCACAATACAGTGGGGAAAAGGGAATTTTCCCTTATCCCCACTGTAGTGCGATCTCTGCAACAGGCATACTTACGCGAAAGTGTTTTTCGGTGAGAAGCACTTTCGCGCAAGTATGCCCGGCAGAATCTCTTTCAGTTATGTTGTCTCTTGGTGATCCGTACGGATCCCATAGATATATATATATATATATATATATATATATATATATATATATGCAAAGATATATTTTATTTAACATTTGTTGACTGGGGAAGTCCAACTAGGACTGAGCCTATTTTCACAGGAGGCATGGGGAGAAATACTCCTTATGCATGTCTTTGGAATGTGGGAGGAAACCTATGCAAATGCAGGGAGGACATGCAGACACTGCACAGAAGGCACCCCAGCTGAGAATTAAATCAGAGAACTTCTTGCTGTGAGGAGCAAACGTTTACCGCTGTACCACTGCACCACACACACACACACACACACACACACACACACACACACACACACACACACACACACACACACACACACATTACTTAACAGCGACTTTGTTAAATAAACACATCCTGAGAGATCTCCTTCTGAGCAATGAATGAAAAAAAAACAGAATGAAGATATTGCAATCCCCCCTCTCCCCTTTACTCACCATGATTTTGCTGCTTAGTGTTGTCCATTGATTTCCTAATAATTCACTGAGGATTAAATTCAGTCAATAATGCTAGACACTAACAGTTTCATACATGTAATATTTAATGAATCTGTCCTGATGGACTGGCTATTACAGTCAGTGTTCACTCTCTCTCTCACATGCTGTCACACATGCAAACACAGGCACACACACACACACACACACACACACACACACACACACACACACACACACACACACACACACACACACACACACACACACACACGCACGCACGCACGCACACACACACACACACACACACACACACACACACATATACACAGAGTCATACATATACACATGCCTTTCTTTTTTCTTTTATTTACTTTTTCTTTTAGTTTTATATTCGTTAAGCAGCAAAATGCCATTTAGTGAGTATTAAAAATGGTGGCTGTTGTTTTTTTATCTGTCCAAGCTTCACTGCAGCTTAATATGATGCTGTGAAATGGCATGCTTCTTTTCAGTGTGCATTACTTGTAGATTAGCACACTGCTGGAGAACATTTGCTCATCAGGATGTCAATGCACATGTTGCCCATTCTCTAAGTTCCAGTATCAGTACATGGACAGAAGCTGTTAAGAGACTGGCGATACCTAGTTTTAGAATGGACAGCAAAAATGGTCCAGAAGAGGCTTTGGTACTATGGTAAGGAAAGACAGATATACAAGAAATCAAAGGCAATCGTACAGCTCTGAGGAGACATTTTAATGAAAGCCTTAAGGGTTGCAGCAATATATCAGAACATATGTGATGGCAAAATACAGATGCTGCTCAGTTTGTGGAAAAATCAAAAGAAGAAAAAAAAAATGGGTTACAATTTTTGGAATGTAATTTTGCCTGGGAAAGCCATACGAGGTAAACTCTAATTAGGATTTTTTTTCTAAAGTAGATTTAGAACACCATTTTGTTATTTTATCGCTGTATAACACATCCCTGATATAGGTGTTATGTGCAGGTAAATTACTTTCGGAAGCCATGTTTTTAATTTATGAATGAATTTACGTGACTAAATGTTTAGCTCCTCAATAGAAGCTACAAGGTACAAACCTAAAATTAGTGCATTGTCGGGTTATCAAGGTCAACCCAAAGCACAGCAAGTGAAAGCTTTGTTAAAACATAATGCATCTTACACTATCATGCTGAGTTCCCCTATTAATTATTCATGAAACTTCTATCTAAATACTGCTTATTTTGATTCACACTTTGCAATGTAAAAGTTAGGTAAGCAACCTGACAGAAGCAAATACAAAGTCAACTAGGAACGTTTTCTAAATACATTTTATTTTTAGTTTTACAAAATAATCATTTCTTAATTAGTAAGAAAAAAAATCTGTTGAAATATGTACATTATAAGAAGCTTGCAAACACTCAATGCATGGGATGTTACATAAACCATAAGAATGAAACTTGGAAAAAAAGGTTAGCCAGAGATGAAAAAAATCATCCTACACCAACTCGGTGTGTGAAGCTATAATTTAACTCATCTCACTTCAGTGATTGCACTAAGCAGAGTAGATATTCATTGTGACAGACCCAGCAAGAACAGAGTCAGATAACAAAACATGTTGGAGACTGCAGTGACTGAACAGATCTGCATTTATTTTACATATAGCATGTTGTTTCCATTGAACAACTTAAGACAGACAGTTAAAACATTTCCCTACCATTTTCTACTGAACGACTAAATGATCTATTTCAAATAACAAAAAATAATACAACTTTTTAAGCTGTAAAATATGAAAAATCCAGATTGTCTGAATGCAATGAGTAGACTGCTGCATGCTAGGAAATTGAGATCTACTCCTTCTCACAGAGAAAGCCAGCATGTAGTGGTTAGTGTGACCTTTATATGACAATGACAAATTATAACTGGCATTCTAAATGGTAAAAATAAGGACATTTATTATGTCAACCGTATTGTACTCACTATGTGATAAAATGCATTACAGAATGTGATGATGCATAAACCCAGAGCAGAAGATCTATGAACTTCCTTTACACATTTTTCATAGATAACATTGCCAGAATAACTTTTACTTGAAAATCTGTGTTTTATTTCTAAGTAATAGCAAACATTAAAAACAAGTTTACTTGAGGTCATGGTCAAGGAAATTCGAACAAATTGAAATTCAGAAATGGATATTTAATCATTCTTTTTAAGGAGCCCCGCCACAATGATTATAAGATATTTTTAAAGACTTCATGAAAGGCATTTATCACCACAGAAGTGAAAAAGCTAGGACAAGAGTATCTATCATCTGTTTTCTGTGTCTGCACATTTCATTCACGTGAATCTTTAAATGTCTTTTTGACCACTGATCAATGCTCTCTACATAAAAGCAATCAGTGTAACAATTATACACACATAAACTCAACTGAAATGAGAATCAAAATGTTGCAATTTGATTTTTTAACTGCATTAAGATCTATTAATATTATAGCTATTGCTATAGTCTTATATTCTTAAAAAAAATCAGCAAACCAATACATTTCAATGCATTATCAAATGAAAGTATAGACGTAACTATATAATATCCATAACAATTGTGGTACGGTTTCTCAAAAGAAAAAAAAAAGACACGGCATAGGCAGAATCCCATGTTTAACATATCTGAATCCCCAGCTCTGAGCAGAAAAGTTGAAAGAAACAAGCTGTTAAGGCCATACAGATGAACAATGTTCCTGTGGGTTTGGACCCAATCACTTAAAGGGATAATCCCAGAGTCTAAACTTGTGACCAAAAGAAACTTGTCCTGATACCTCCCACTTGTTACCACCCACTTACCACATCATTATCAATCCTACTCCTGTTTTCAGTTTACTTTATGCAGCCCTGTTTTCATTCCCTCTAGTGAACACAATTAACAAAATCCAGTTCCTTTCAAAGCTTTCAGTCCCCAGTCACTGGAAAACAATAAGGTTACTACATGTCTGTGTGTGTTTGTGGTGGGGATGGTTAGGCAAGACTCTCAATGTTTACTTTTTATGAACATGTCAAAAAGATTATCTTAATTGTGTAACTTTTTATTTTCCTTATTTATTGTACATAGCATAACTGTGAGCATTACAGTCAAAAGAGTAAAGTTTAGTGAATTCATACTAAGTCTTAGCAGTCTATTGATGTATTCCCCTTACACCATAGTAAAGCAATCTCAGAATTAGTATGAATAACTATCATAGCTTGCTGTAGTGTACAGACCCCATTGTGACAGTAAGTTTTGAACTTCATGTTTTTACAGCTGGTCAGAGAGCCATTACACTTGGCTAGTATTCAGAGATCAAAAACAAAACATGAAAAAAGAAGACTGGTTCTATTACTGTTCGAAACTTGCATCATTCTGACCCTTTCTACAGAGCAAGTAGCAGTCATGTGTAACATTATAGCAGTTAGCTAGCATTTAGAAATCCACACAAAATAAAATATGAAATGAAATGAAAATTCTGTTAGTAACGTTTTAGCTTTGCATTGCTCATATGCTTTCCTGCAAAGTAGTAGCAAGTGAGGTCATAAAGTTCCTGAAAGGCTACTTTTCTCTGAGGATAAAATGCACAGGCAAAACTAATGAATGACTCAGTGAGAGCTGTTGTGAGTACAATTGCAATTTGAGATGGAATTTGACTAAGACCACTGACACTTCCTGTAAGCACCCTTCCCCAACTCCTATAAGCAAAGCTGGGGCATGCTCAGAAAGCCTGACTGAAAATGTAAACAAAGACCAGAATCAAAGCAAAAAAAATCCCTGGGACTGTCCCTTTAAGATTCAATTGAATAATGCCTTGAATTCCCTCTAATACCAATGCAGTTTAGCTTTGATTTGATAAGCCTATCATTTGTATACTCAAAGATGTGCTCCAAAAAAATCAAGGTAAAGGCAGTTGCATTAGCCTATTCTCAATACGATAACGTTGGGATGCTTGTTAGGTTGATGTCTAGAAGAATCATATGCTTAATCTATGTGATGTCCCTCTGACTGTAAAAGTAATGTCTGAAAATGATTGGCTTTGGTCTTTTAAGGGTTAATCTGCTGTAAAAAAAATGAAACACAGATTACACACCTGCTGGAAGATAGGTAGGAAAGACCACCCCAATGCACATGTATATAGGCAACTTTCTGAGAAGAGCAGAAATGTTTGCAAAGCCTTAGGCAGTCTGGATCTAACTATATATATATATATATATATATATATATATATATATATATATATATATATATATATATAAAATCTGGATTTAACATTTGACATATCTAACTTATCCATCTCCTTTTAACTATTAAGCATGTATGATTGAGACAGAACCACATAATACAGCAATGAAATTCTAGTGCCTGTTTCTTTACAATGTTTCACTGTTATAGTATTTGCATAGTAAAACCTGTGAATTACTTTTACAAACAAGCAAAATCAGCAAATCATAAATGCAAAACCATTTAAGAATGTACTTCATAAACATGTTTTGAATAGTAAAAACAGGAATGCAGGCAAGAGGGCTTGAGGCACGCACACAGTAGTAGTTTCCAAAGTTTATTCTTCAAACTTTGCTTCAAACAAACAATAAAAACAATAAAAAACAGTGACCATAAAGCGTTTTTCGTCTCACCCCTTAGTGAGACTTCATCAGACAGTTGCAACAAGAATGTTTCAAACAGTAAATACAAATTCAAACCACATCAACTTCCTCCAAGCAAAAGACAAACCCGCCCCCAAGGTAAGCAGGAAAGAACAATTAACCCATTGTATGCTTCTTTAAAAATCCAGCTTCTTGTAAAACAAGTACGTAGGCAGTAAATATATTTGTATATGTGTAAATATAAAAATAGCTCATCAGTTCGAAAACACTCTTAAAAGACCTTTTAAAAGTATATTCAGAAATATTTAAAAACCATGCTAACATTAAAACCAATAGTTAAAGTAACAGTAAAAAGTTAGATATCAAGAATGAAGTGTAAAATTGAAAACAGTATAAAATAATATACTTTACCACTGTGTGAAAAAGTATTAAAATCTTAAATAACTTTCAGTGGTAGTTATTAATGACAGTTCTAAAAAGAAAGATGAAGAAATATATAAAAAAACACTTATATTAGCCCCATGCTGTCTGAATTTAAAACCATCAAGCTAAAAAGCTATAAAGACTGGAGCAAAGAAAACAATCCTGTAAAGGAGGCAGGCTTGACATTGGGCCAAATAGGCTATACTTTTAGTATTACAGTCAAATTTTCCATTTGACACATAGGGCACTCCTCTGATCAAGAAGTTGACCCCACTCTCCATGAAGGGGCATTGGGGGCACATGCTACACATTATCAAAACATAAACTCCCCAACTAGAACAAACAAACTTAATAATAAAGAAACCATACTTGACTGGATCTTAACTAATAGTCCCCAACAAAAATATACAACAGGAACTCTCCCAGATGACCTTAGTGACCACTCCCTAACCTTTATTATTAGGCATAAAACACATTTTGCTATACCTCCCCTAATTCGTTCATCGCGTAGCAAAAAAAAATTTGATCCCTATAAGTTCCAAAATGAACTTATGCATGTTAACTGGTCACCTCTTAAGACTCTCCCTATAGATGAAGCTGTTAACCACTTTAATAATATTTTTCTTACCATTCTTGAACATCATGCCCCCCTGCGTTCTATACGCATGAAATTTAAAACAGCTCAATGGCTCACAAGTAATACTAAACAACTAATCCTTAGTAGGAATAAAGCCTGGACTAAATGGCGAACCACTAAAAGCAGTACTGATCATCTTACTTTTAAACAAAAAAGAAACATGACAAAGCAAGCCATCCTAAAAGATAAAAAGAACTTTTATACTCAACTACAACTATCTTCCCCCCATCAACCACATAAATTTTGGAACGCTATTAACACACTACTATCTCCTGGCAAAGCTGCAACACCTAGCCCACTATACTCCAACCCTGACTCCCCCTTACAAACAGCCAATGCCTTTAACACATTCTTTACTTCAGCAATACTAAAACTAAATAACCAGCAAAACCCTGACACCTCTACACTACCTACCCCAAGCTGTACACCTCCCCCATTTCAACTCAAACCCATACCTACCTCTTATATACTGTCCTTACTTCAAAAACTGAAACCCACAACCCCCTCAGCTGACAACTTACCAGCAGAATACCTCCAGCTAGGTGCAAAAGCTATAGCCTACCCTATCTCTATACTAATTAATAGGACTTTAAAAGAAAACACTATCCCTTTAGTTTGGAAAATCTCACACATCATTCCTCTTTTCAAAGGGGGTGACTCAACTGAGTACTCTAACTTCCGGCCCATAGCATTACTATCTCCTCTTGCAAAAATAATGGAGAAATGCATCCACAAACAGTTGCTTAATCACCTCCTATGTAATAATCTCCTAGCCAATTGCCAACATGGGTTTCGACCTTTCCATAGCACCACCACAGCCTTAATATCCTTCATAGACTCTATTAACAAAAATTGCAACAAAAAAAATTCTTTCTTCAGCTTTCTTTGTAGAGCTGTCAAAAGCCTTTGACATGGTCAATCATCAACTACTCTTACATCGTTTAAAATCTCTCTCTCTGGACAATCTTGCATTAAGATGGTTCACATCCTATCTGCATAATCGGAAACAAGCTGTCCTATGGGACAACCATCTTTCTGAACTTCTCCCCACCTCTATAGGGGTCCCTCAGGGCTCCATCCTAGGTTCTCTACTGTTTTCTATTTTTATTAATGACCTGCATCTTGCCACCCCTCAATCTACTTGCATTCAATATGCTGATGACACCGCCATTATCTGCTCTGCCACTACCCAGGCCGACCTTCACTCCATCACTCAAAAAACCTTCACCACAATAGAGAAATGGTTCTCTAATCACTGTCTCCTCCTCAACCCAAAGAAAACCAAACTCCTCCTCTTTACACCCACACACCTGTCTCCCTCTATCAACTTCACTCTCACATCTAACAATGGTACCCTAATTACTCCAGACCAAACAACCAAACTCTTGGGTGTGATTATTGACAACCAACTAAAATTTGACGTTCATATTAACTCCATCATAAAATCAACTAACAGAAAACTAGGCTCACTCTACAGAATCAAGTCTTTCCTAACTCCTGAAGCTAGAACTACTATAGTTCGAACCCACTTAATTTCTACCCTACTATATGCTTCCCCCATATACACTAATCTTTCAAAATATAATCTCAACAATCTTGAAACCTCATACAACCACATTGCCAGATTTGCTACTGCCTCTCCATATAGAACTCATCATTGCTTGAATCTCCTAAAACTAGGATGGCTAGAGTTACCACAACTAATTCAATATTACCAACTTACAATCGCCCACAAAACCCTCCATCACCCAGATAATACACACCTATGCTCTCCACCCTCATAAAACCCTACAGTAATCTAAAAAAACCTACGCTCTTGCAACAAAATTTTGATTCAAACTTCTCTATCAAATAACGCAGCAGGCGACTCTACATTTTCCAACTCAATTGGCAAAGTGTGGAATCAACTTCCCCAAGACCTTACATCCCTGACCTCAATTCTATTATTTAAATCCAAACTCAAACACTTCCTAACCAACCACTGGCTATGCTCGTGCAATAACGCTGGCTGACCTTTTGACTCCCTCCTTATTTAAAACTAAATAAGCACTTCCTAACCGACCTCTAGCTTTTCTCTTGCAATAACCCTAGCTGACCTTCTTGACTCCCTCCCTTCTTTACCCCCCCTCTCCTCCTCTTTCTTACCTTTATCATGATACTCTTTCCATTTCTGTGGTGTCTCTGTCCCCCCCTCCTAAAAATAGATTCCACCCTTTTCTCAACTTATAAATATTGTAATTAATTTTTTAACCTTGTTAGTTACTCACCGAGCTTATCTTCTAAGTCTCAGTCTGTTCTCTATTGCCTAATTATACTGTATTTGAGGTTTAAAGTTCTTGTTTTTTGTTTTGTACTATTGTATATTGATGTATTATTTTGTTATGTAGTAGTTAGCGGAGCTTTTCTCCTTGGGCCTCCACTGAAAATGGACATGTATCCAGCTGGACTAGCCCGGTTAACAAATGTAAAATAAAAATAAATAAAATAAATCATCCCTTTCCTCTTGCCTCCTAAACTGTCTTCCTTCCTAGTTTGTAATAAGCTTTTTAAATTCCTACCAAGTCTAAAAACTACTCTAGGGGGGGTCCTTCAATTTAGCATATAAATTGTGGTCAAGGACAATTAAATCCCAGTTCTTATTAATGATGTCTTTGATATCATAACTATTGCTACTAAAAGTAGTAATAAAAGTGGACCCTACTAAAAGAGCATTATCATGAACCATCCAAACTTGGTTGATTTCCATTTGATCCTCATTCATTTTAACCCCTAGTATAGGTTGGTACATGCCCCTATGCCTCTTGTTTTGTACTTCTCTTACCAGTTCCCTAACCATAGGTAGAGGGTATCCCCTCTTGATAAACATGTCCTGAAGTTGATTACATTCTAGTAAAAACTCCTCTTGTGTAGAAACCATCCGAGCTGCTCGTACCAGTTGGCCTTTTACCACTGAACACTTTTAAAATAGTGGATGACAACTGTCAAAATGTAAAAAAGCGTTCGAGTAGGTATCTTTCCTGAAAATAATTGGGGTCAACTTCTCGATCTGAGGAGTGCCCTATACGTCAAAGGGTGAAGTCTCACTAAGGGGTGAGATGAAAAGCGCTTTATGGTTACTGTTTTAATACTTATGAACCAGTTTTTTTCTCTGTAACACCTACTTTTGTATAATATTTCTTATTTGAATGCATAACAACACTTGATTTTACTAACCCATTTTTATTGTGGAGCTTTTCTCCCCGGGCCTCTACTGAAAATGGACATGTATCCAGCTAGACTTGCCCGGTCAAATGTAAAATAAAATAAATAATAAATAAAAAAATTTGTTTGAAGCAAAGTCTGAAGAATAAACTTTGGAAACTACTACTGTGTGCATGCCTCAAGTCCTCTTGCCTGCATTCCTGTTTCTGCAGTTACCTGTTTCAGTATTCCAAGTATGTTTTGAATAGTATTTATTACAATGTTTTAAAATACCTGGGAAATTTTTTAATGGGCTAGAAAAGTCAAATTCTTAGTGAAAATGAACATTGATTAGGTACTGTATGCTTTCGTAGAGTTCTAAAACAACCATCAATTACTACAGTAACTCCTTAATAGTAATTGCAGTGTACGGCATGCATTGCTTAGACTTTAATAGACAGCATACAAATCATTAAACAAACTTCATTTATAATTAGCAAGCTCTGCTGGTATACAAAGATAAAGGCCTGAGTAAAATTCAGGAACAACATGAACTCCAGCACATGCTGGACTTAGCAGGGAGAGAGTGGATTACTAAATGGCATTGCTGGTGTGCCTCTCTGCAGAGAGGGAAGGCTATGTTGGGTGGATACCATGGTCACATGATCACATGGTAGAGACGACATAGAAGCACTGGTTTGAAGGGGAATAGGACAGTCTAGAGGGAAATATTTCTTTTGGAACTCAGATGCAACATGGGGACAGGGCTATAAATGAAAAACAAAATGGAGGAACTCCTGATGATAACCTAAATGATGGCCCCTGAAATGGTTTTCACCTCATTATAAGGGAAATGAATGAGCCATTTAGCAATGAAAGTGTCTGGCATTCAGATGGCAGTGAGACAAAAATAAAAATGGGTTAAATATTCTGTTTAAAGTGATTGTAAATAGCATTTGTTGTGGTGCTCTCCAAAATGCATGGCACCTGTATCAGTGACCCAACACCTGTAGATACAGAGCATTGCCAACATACTGGCTGACAGGTTCAGTGCAAACTTCTCCCCCCCCTCCCCCCCTAAAGGAGAGATATCTATACCAAATGATTGTAGCCCCCCAAACATCTCTAACGCCCAGGTGAGAACTGCTCTCTCCAAGGCAAAGAACACAGCATCCATGGGACCTGATGGTGTCCCCGGCTGTGTGCTCCATGAACTCAACGAGGAATTAAACCCACAGTTAGGACAGCTGTTTAATCTTAGTCTCACCTCCGGATACGTACCCAGGGAGTGGCGCACAGCGACTGTGGTCCCACTCCACAAAGGCGGCGCCTCCACCGACCCTGGAAATTACCGTCCCATTAGCTTGACAAGCCTTATCTGCAAAGCCATGGAGAGGATCATAATGGATCTCATAAATAAAGACATAGGGAATTTGCAGACTTTGGATCCAACCCAGTTTGGCTTTGTCAAAGGCAGATCATGCCTTTTAAACTTGGTTGACTTTTTCAAAACAGTCACCAAGGCCATTGATGAGGGAAAGGCAGTCCATACAGCCTACCTAGACCTGGCGAAGGCTTTCGATACAATACCCCATTCGGGTATCATTGAAAAACTCATCAACTTAAATGTAAACCCATACATTACAAGATGGGTTGCAAACTGGCTGAGCGACAGAACCCACAGGGTCAGAGTTGCTGGCGCCATGTCAGACTTAAAGCCTGTCACAAGTGGTGTCCCACAGGGCTCAGTCCTGGGCCCACTCTTGTTTGGCATCTACTTTTCTGAAGTACAAGCAAACACAGGAGGGTTATGGCTGACAAAGTTTGCAGATGACTGCAAACTGGGCGCCGTAGTTGAAAACACATCCGACACAGATATCCTTCAGAAGGGTCTCACAGAAATGGATAACTGGTGCCAGAGCCATGGCCTTAAGTTACATGCCAAGAAATGCATAGTCATACCCTTCGGGAAAAATAAGGTTACCCCTAGCTACCATATAGGTGGCAATCCCCTGAACACAGAAGAAGTTATTAGGGACCTGGGAACCCAGGTTGACAGTAGCCTTTCATTCGACACTCATATTGCTAAAGTAGTTAGGAAGACCTTCTACATTGCCCACCTTATCATGAAGGGATTCACATCCAGATCAAGGGAAGTCATAGTCTCCCTATACTCATCACTCATCAGACCAATGATCGAGTACAATGCCCCATTCGGAATGTATCTGACCCGACACTTGCAGCAGCTGGAGAGGCCACAAAAGTTCCTCACCAAAAGGATAAAGGGTCTCAAAAATCTGTCTTATGCTGCCCGACTGAAAGAATTCCAGTTATATTCAGTTGCGTACCGCTTGCTCAGAGGTGACCTATGCCTGACATACAAGGCCATGTCAAACCCAGATTTGATGAACATGCTTCATCTCAAAAAATCTAGATCCCTCAGAGCCACAAGGGCGGGAGATTTAAACCTCGACACAGTTATTAATAGGACGTGCTGGAGGGATAGATTCATCACCCAGAGACTCCCTATGCTGTGGAACAAAATCCCGGTTTATGTGAGGCAGAGCACCTCGCTGGCCTTGTTCAAGAGGAATCTTGATCAATGGATGGGAGATCGCAGATACACCCCAGGGGTTACCTCAGTGTCACTGCTCGACAGAGGCACAGCTAAATAATGGGCATAGTTTCTCCAAACTAAAGGGGTGGCGTAAGCCACAAAACTATGGGCTAGGCTTATAAATGCCCTCTGGCAGATAGCCTAGTATGAACCTATGAACCTATGTATCTCTATTACTGCTGACTCAGGCTCTGAGTCACCTGAAGGATTAACTAGAAGTTATTAGAAACAGGTACTTATCCACCCATCTATCCCAAAGGGAGGGAAGCAGTGCCTTTGTAACTAGTGTGACTTGAGCTGTAGGTCAAGGACCATGAAGGAAAGAACAACTGCAACATATTAAATGTAAATGTGTCAGACATCCAGCTGCATGGTGCACATGATGACATCATCACATGTGATATTTCTCACTCAGGAAGATGATCATTCAGTTACAGGGTGTTAATACCCATCCTATCTGGGCCATCTTCCCACAACACCCCACTTCCCAGTCCTTACAAATAGAGAGGACTTTAAGGCTATTCTCCTTGATGTTGGGAGCCTGCCAGCATAGGGATACATCAAGATAAAGCTGGCAAGTAGCACTCAGGGTGTTAATAAAAGGGATTGGTTCAGACAAAACCAAAGTTTCACTCAAATATGAATCAGTGGATAACTGGGTAGCCACAGGAAGATTCATTCCCCTATAAGTTAATCAAAATGACTGCAATTCATGAACATAATACCCATTCTCCAAGGGACTTGTGAATTATGTTGAGTGCAAACAATGTTAATCTGAGACACTGTGTCTCCAGAGTGACAATGCCATAAACCAACAACCTCATGATTCATGCAAAACAGCTGCAAATGTCATCTTGCAAACAGAGATGTATACAATTTACCTCACTGTTCATGGTATATAGATTTCACATGTGGCCCAGCTTGCAAAGAAAATAATAACTCATGCAAAAAAATGTGTGCATCTGGGCCTACAGCCTGCAGGGCTGTGGATCATTTGGGGAGGTAATACAGGAATGGATGCCACTGCAGGTACAGTGTTAGAAACTGTCATATCACAGAAAGTGTAGCATTATAGATATTTAACACTGTCCTGCCTATGTGGATAGTGTAAATACTTCATGAGCTGTAAAGCCTTATTCGTTTATTTGCATAAGCAAAGGGTGTTCGTGTCTAAAGAAAATTCACTATCATATGCTATGCCTGTTCATGAATTGTTCATGTATGCAGCATTATTCATAGAATAAATAATCCATTCCAAGCTAGGTGGCAGCCATTGAAACAGCATAGAAATGCAAGGGTGTGTAAGAGAAGCAATTTTACCTGCACAAGCTGATGTGCTTGACATGGATGCACAAAGCTCAGGTCATAAAATCCAAAACACCAGATACTTGCTATCATGAAAAATCCACATAATGAATATATTTTAAAAGCCTGAAACACTGTGGAATATAGATTAAACTGAAAAAGAGCAGAAATACATTATGCTGAATGATATCTGTACTTCCCACCAAGCAGATACAATAATGCAAACACTAACTATGCACACATCTGTAACAATTTTCTTGCAGGGGATTCAGCCCCTGAAAGAACTACATAGAGACAAAAGTCCCAACACTCCTTTGCCAAAAATGCATTGCAACGAACATCTAATTATTGACCCTCATTAAACAAAATTTGGTCCAGTGATTCACAGGTGTAAATGACATGACATGAGAAAATTTACAGATCTATCAAACATTAGTTGTAAATAAAAACTAATACTTGTCATGTCTTTTGTTTATTCTTTCTTTAAAAAAATATTATGAAGACAATTTCACACAATGAATTTCTAATGATCCTTATTTAACAGTTGCTGTTTATATACATTCATTATTTAACAAAGAATTAACAGCTAATGAAATTTATTCAGCAGTAAAAGATAAATCTGTCTCTAAATTCAGTCTGTTATACTCAAGATGGCAGTCTAGCCTTACTGAAAGTCAGAGAAAGTTTTTTTTCAGTTTTGTGAAGAAATGCTAAAGTAAAAAAAAAAGAAACAGTGACATTGTGTTTCAAAAAATGTGCAAAAAAAATGTAAAACTGTAAACATATATTAGAAGTAAATAAAATGTTATACATTTTACACAGACACACACACAGAGACACACACACACACACAGAGACACACACACACACACACACACACACACACACACACACACACACACACACACACAAAGGGATAAAGAGCGAGAGAGTGCATGCGTGTGTATGTATGTATATATATATATATATATATATATATATATATATCGATAGATATACACACATATATCTATATATATATATATATAGACACATACTTACACGCACACAAACCTACATATACAATGGCAAACACACGGAAACATATATAGGAGCCATTTGTATAATACAATCATCCTGTGCAGTAGCTTAACTAATAAGTGTCTGACAGCTGAGCTTTGAGACTGAACTCCTTACTGTGCAAGGCACCCTTATTATTATTATGTCATGTGTACATGTGTACATCTTAATCATTCAGCTATTTTGATGTTTTTTTTCATTACTTTAAAGAATGTGCAGTCTTAGACTGATTTTATGTAAAAAGCTGTGAGGAACACTTTTAACTGTCCCATTTTAACTAAATAAAGCAATATGATTTATATGTAGTATTTCTGGTGTGTTGTTATTCCCCGAGGGGTGTGGCTTAGGTTAGCACTGACTTTAGAGTGCAGGATTCCAAAAGGATGGGTCAGCAGATGGCATTTAGGCTGTCGAGAGGGAATCCTTGTTCTGACCTACCAATAGCTCTGAATATCTGCATGATGGATACACTATGGGCTGACCTAATTGCACATACCACGCTGAAGAAGCTGTGTACGGGAATAAACAAAAGAGGACATAGCTCACTAGCCAGTTGCTGAACTAGTCTGTGCTTCAAACTCACCAATTTTGCTTTTGCAATATAAGTCAGTTCCAAAACATAAAGTGCAAATGATTCTTATCGAGTCAATGTCAGTGAAGACAATGCTGTAGTTACAATAACATCAGGTCTTTCTCTGACTGCACAGCAATGCAAGGGGCATGGGTGTGTACTGTACTGTGTGCTTTTGTATGAACCTGTCTATCCAAGTGTGCATGCAAAGACCATAAGGTTGTTTATCCGGTACACAGCCGATGCATACACTTTTTTTGATTTGCAAATTGGGTGCCATAAATGTATGTCCAAGGGCTGTAAGCAGTTAATATAATTCAAAGCTGTGTGTATGTATTTTAGGTAATAGCTGCTCTATGCAGGAGTTACAGGGGAAGCACTGTTCATTTATTTGTGTGTCTGTGTCTAAACAGTCTTGTGGTTGTAGTAGAATATTTCATGCCCCTTTGTCAGGACTACCCTATTAGAGATTATCAGGAGAATTATGTACAGAGATGCACAATTTATTATATTTGTTTAAAGAATCTGCTTCCATAAATGATATAAGCTACCTGCAACACTACTATTAATACGCAAGTGATTCCACCCCAAGGTCCTCAATTCCATCTCTAACAAGCCAGTTCACATGTTCAGGTCACTTATTAATACAATGCCTAGGGAGGGGCATAATATAGAGACAGAACTCTATACTTGAAGAACCATACATTCAAGTGGCATGTTACTTTAAATTGCTTTTGTTTTCAGATGTGCATATTTCCTGATCTTCCCTTTCACAGCAGTGGCAATTTACTGCATACCTAAGATAGGAAGTACTGCATATAATACCAGGCTTTTCAGGCATGCATCTACAGATTTGACTTCTGTGAATCATTTCAGCATCCTGATTCAGTTTCTTGGTAGCAGATGTATGAGCTATGATTTTTCCATGACAACTCGAATGCTTCCTAATTTACACACACATGCACAGGTTTTCTCCTGGAGTTCAAAGTCAAAGTAAATGTTATTGACATTTAGAACTACACATGTATAGCCTAAATGAAATTTCATGTATCAGCTCAATTAGTGAGATTAGAAAGGAAAGTGAAACAACACATACAAGTAGAGGAATAAACATAACTAACAAATACAATGCTACTCCCAATCAGGGTTGCCAGACGTCCCTATTTGGGCGGGACTGTCCCGAGATCAGCAGCCTGATCTCGAGTCCCGCCCTGCCGGTTTAAATCCCGGCCAGCCTCCGCTTTGTTTGTTCTTTTTTTTTTGATTGTCCCGTATACCTGGCATACGGGCCAATCAAAAATTGCTAAACACGGAGCTTCTTGTGTTCCACATTAAACACGGGAAGCTCCGTGTTTAGCGATTTTTGATTGGCCTATATGCCGGTATACGGGCCAATCAAAAATCGCAAAACACAGAGCTACTTGTGTTGAATGCGGAACTGCAATGCATTAAACATGAGAAGCTCTGTGTTTAGTGCAGAGCTACTGTTCTTTAATGTGGAACTGTGTTCCGCATTAAAGACCTTTTTTTTGGTCTTCACTTGCCGTGAGAGACCTTTTTTTTTTTGTCCCTACCTGGGGGGCTGGAAATCTGGCAACCCTGCTCCCAATAGACACAAGAAAGAGCAGAGACATTTACCAACACTCATACCCGAAAAGAATACCCTCGCGCAGTGGCGGCTGGTGACTTCAAATCACAGGGGGGCTGCAGGAGACGCTGAATGGGCGGGGCCAAAGGGAAGGGGTGTGGTCAACCATAAAGGGGAGGGGCTATGCACAAAACCACAAAAAAAACTAACTTTAATTAAATACGCTGCCCTGGGTGGCAAACCATCAT
Organism: Protopterus annectens; assembly: GCF_019279795.1. NCBI lineage: Eukaryota > Metazoa > Chordata > Ceratodontiformes > Protopteridae > Protopterus > Protopterus annectens. The sequence continues at coordinate 1,133,979,897 of NC_056730.1, forward strand.
TATGAAAGTCCAATCAAGACAAAAATAAGTGTAGAAGAATAAAAATATTTCAATGCATTGGCTGCATGACAGCTTACTTAATATCTAGATGGAAACAAAAGGTTGTGAGGCATGAAAAAATAAATTACTTTTAAATACATTACTGGAATGCCAGTCAAAATCAAGTATAAGAAAAACCAGAAGCACTCAACTCAAACCACTTCTCCTTGCACTGCAGTTCTAATTATAATATATTCAGCTTTATTAAAGTACCAAGCAACATGCTGAAAGTAGAAATCTATGTGATGCCCCACTTGTAAAAATGTTTCTTATCCAAAAAGACCTGCTGCCTGACAACTTGTTTCATGGGGAAAACATGATAAAAGTAAAAAATGAAAAGCAAACAAGAAACAAGCTCAAGATACATTGCTTAAAGGATTACTGTACAGGTTATGGACCACACATGATTGGCGTTCTGTTTAGTTTACGGGTAAAGCCTGTAGAGATGACTGGAAGTCTCCAACAAGTGTAATGAGCTTTTTAAAATAATGGAATCCTGTCCTTTAATACCCAAGGCTTATACATTATCTAGTCAAGTATTCTCTGCATGGCAACAACAGAAAGGCTTTCAATGTTGGCAATTCTTTAACAGTATGCTTATTAAAGCTTACTTGCATCTTACGATGTCAGACAAGCTTACCTTATGGTCATTAAAGCATTGCTACTTAAACACAGAGCAACAGGCACTTTGAGTAATAAGCATAAATCAACAGTACAAAAATATGACAGAAACCAGACCATTCTGCAAAATCAAGGACAGATGAAAAGCCACTGTAGTACTTATGCAGTGTGTCCTCCCCATCCAAGGTAGATACAACTACTCCTTGCCTTGCTTGGACACATCCAGAGTCACTACATGGGGAGTGGGGTGCAACAAGCATGTCACAATTTGAAATCTCTCTGGCTGACTGTGATGGCCCTGACACATTTGTCATACCTCTCAACTTCAAGAGCAAGAAATCTGGACAAAGCCATACACAGAAGTGGGACAAAGGCACAACAATAAGGACAATTTTAAATATTGCTCTAATAAACTTAGAAAGATAATAGAATAGGTCTTGCATTAGTATGAATTTTCTGAAGGGTATAAAATCTGAAACTCAAATGTCTGTCATTTTCTAACTTCAGTCTTTAGTGATTTGTCACTAATTTGCCAAAAACACAATTTTATGAAAAATGGACCAAAAATGTGATGCAAAAATATAAAATAGACACACAATACAGCTTCTACCTGTCAAAGAAGGGACACTTTAATATTAGTACTGCTACCTTGAGCAGCTGACAAAATAAAAGAATCTACATGCATTTCAAGTAATCTATAACTTTGATTATTACAGTTATTTCTTAATTGTAAACCCTCCATGTTTTCTTCCAAAATTGCTATTTTATGGAGGGATTATTAGGGGAAGAGCAACATTTTGAGCCAAAATTGGGGACAGTTGAGAGGTTGGCTATGCCTAATTCTATAAAGCAATTTATTTGCATGTACCTCTCAACCTGTTAATGCAGTAAATCTGAACAAGGCCAAATATATTGGGGCACATATAAACAGTACTAAAATTGCTCTTGTATAAATTGAGACAGTTGATAGAACGGCTCTTACTTTAACATGCATTTTATGAAGGTTATGAAGTCTGAAACTTATTATTTAGTGACTTCTGGCAAATCATTTAGGAATTAAAACTACAAATTTTATGAACAACAAACCAAAAATAAGAAGCAAAAATCTATTCATTCTTTGAAAATCTGGACAGTTGGGAGGTATAGTTCAGCTGGGCCTGTCTGAGTTTGCTGCCCTTCCCCCCCTGACAAAATAATGGTTGAACTGGAGCCTCTGCAGCCATTCCAATTAACCATTACTTGGCTATTTCACTCCATTTACCATAAACACTAATGTGCATACTGCTTTACTTCAATGATTGGACTTCATTTGAAAGTTTTATTTTGTATTTTACAGCACAGACATTAAGTCATCTGTTAAACAAAGCAATGCAGTCTCACAATGAAAACTTAGCATTAAAACTTCTCTGCCCTTGAAACTCACATTCATTGAAACAGCATTGAAACCCACATTCAAAGAAAATACATTTTGCCAGTGGCAGATAAAGATTAATTTTGGGCTGTTTTCGAATCATAGGCCCCTTGCATATGAAACATACATGTGCTCTTTGATACACCTTCCTCATTGTACTAAAATTATATTCCTTGTACAATACAGTACACTTGTTAGAGGGTGTTTTAAATTTGTTTTGAACATTTTTCCAGTAAGCAATGAAACAAAACATATGCACCCATAATGGCAAAACTGCCCAGTTGAGAACATTTATCATAAAAAAGTCTACTCAGACTTCCACAGTCCACCATTATTAGTAAATATACACAATTCTACAGTCCACCATTATTAGTAAATATGCACAATTCCACAGTCCACCATTATCAGTAAATATGCACAATTCTACAGTCCACCATTATCAGTAAATATGCACAATTCTACAGTGCACCTTTATCAGTAAATATGCACAATTCTACAGTGCACATTTATCAGTAAATATGCACAATTCTACAGTCCATATTCAGTGAATTCAGTTCTTGCCATAGCTGTCAACCTTAGCACAAAAACCTGGACGAAGCCAATAATGGGGGAATACAGTCCCAAAAATAGGGACAAATTTAAAATATTCATCTTATAAACTTAGAAAATTGCTAGAAAAAAAGGTTGTGCTACTATGTATTCTGAAGAACATGAAGTTTGAAATTCAAATGCCGGTCAATTTTACTGGACAGAACAAAACAATTTTCAGCAGAGACGAGGGATTAATACTGCAGACACGTCTTTGTAAAATGGCAGGGCATCAGAGCAAATCCACACAAACACAGAGAGGAGATGCAGACTCCACACAGAAGCCACCCCAACCAAGAATCAAACCAGAAAACCTATAGCTGTGAGGCAACAATACTACCACTGCACCATCAAATCTGCAAGGAATTAAGCATTCAGAAACCTGAAGTCTGAAATTCAAATGCCGGTCAATTTTACTGCGGACAGAACAAAAACAATTTTCAGCAGAGACGCAGGAATTAATACTGCAGACACGTCTTTGTAAAATGGCAGGGCACCAGAGGAAATCCACACAAACACAGGGAGGAGATGCAGACTCTACACAGAAACCACCCCAACCAAGAATCAAACCAGAAAACATACAGCTGTGAGGCAACAATACTACCACTGCACCATCAAATCTGCAAGGAATTAAACATTCAGAAACCTGAAGTCTGAAATTCAAATGCCTGTCAATTTTACTGCGGACAGAACAAAAACAATTTTCAGCAGAGACGCAGGGATTAATACTGCAGACACGTCTTTGTAAAATGGCAGGGCACCAGAGCAAATACACACAAATACAGGGAGAAGATGCAGACAGAAGCCACCCCAACCAAGAATCAAACCAGAAAACCTATAGTTGTGAGGTAACAATACTATCACTGCACCATCAATTATACAAGGAATTAAACATTCAGAAACCTGAAGTCTGAAATTCAAATGCCTGTCAATTTTACTGCGGACAGAACAAAAACAATTTTCAGCAGAGACGCAGGGATTAAAACTGCAGACACATCTTTGTAAAATGGCAGGGCACCAGAGCAAATCCACACAAACACAGGCAGGAGATGCAGACTCCAAACAGAAGCCACCCCAACCAAGAATCAAACCAGAAAACCTATAGCTGTGAGGCAACAATACTACCACCTCACCATCAATTATGCAAGGAATTAAACATTCAGAAACCTGAAGTCTGAAATTCAAATGCCTGTCAATTTTACTGCGGACAGAACAAAACCAATTTTCAGCAGGGATTAAAACTGCAGACACGTCTTTGTAAAATGGCAGGGCACCAGAGCAAATCCACACAAACACATGGAGAAGATGCAGACTCCACACAGAAGCCACCCCAACCAAGAATCAAACCAGAAAACCTATAGCTGTGAGACAACAATACTACCACTGCACCATCAAATACGCAAGGAATTAAACATTCAGAAACCCTTAAGTCTGAAATTCAAATGCCTGTCAATTTTATTTAACATTTTTTAATCAGGACAGTCTGACTTGGAACAAATAAGCAATTTTCAGCAGAGGCCCAGGAAGAAATAATGCAGACATGTCTTTGTAACATGGGAGGACACAAAAGCAAACCCACACAAACACAGGGAGAAGATACAGACCCCACAAAGAAGGAACCCCAGCCAAGAATCAAACCCAAGAACCTGCAGCTGTGAGGCAACAATGCTACTACTACACCATCAAATATCAAGCATTGCAACGTTTACAAACCACAGATATTATGAGGAACAGATCAGATCGAATATGAGGCAAAAATCTGACATTTTTTTACAAATGGTGGTGGGTAGGGAACTCAAGTCTTTAACACCTGCACACAGGGTACAGGGTTCAAGCCTGAGGCATTCCCTACCACACCACCATAAGCACCTGGGGCATTTACACACACACACACACACACACACACACTCCAGTAAAGCACAAGCATCATACACAAACTCCAGTAAAGCACAAGCACCATACACAAACTCCAGTAAAGCACAAAAGCACCTTACCTGAATACATCCAGCTAACGTACATCCTTCCTGCGCAATACTGAAGACCCATGAGATCTGAATGCTCCATCCTGATGCCGATGAGATCTCTAATGCTCTGTCCCGAGTCCCTGCTGCTCCTCTTGCAGTCCGGATGCGACCCATAATCCTGGTGGGTCTGTGCACTGTAAAAGTGCACAGACGTCTCCTTGTGTCCCCCTATGGGGACGGCTGGACTGCCTTGAGCATGCGCATAGACCGACAGTAGTCGGGACTCGGTCTATGCGCGAAGTCTGTGAATTTTGAAAAAATAATTTTTTTTATTTTTCATTTTTTATTTTTGAGGGGGCTGCAGTCCGGCAGCCCTATGCCACGAGTCGCCCCTGCCCTCGCGTGAGTTAAATTAACTACTCTATTTAAAGTAATACACAACACACTACAGATTGAAATGCATAAGTTATTTGTCTAAATATTGCACTTGAGTGAGTTAAATAATACTGACTATGGATATAATAAATAAATATTGACTCTCTCTCTCTCTCTCTCTCTATATATATATATATATATATATATATACATATATATATGTCTGGGGCCATTGTCTCATCTGTAAACTCTTCAGTGACAAAAGGAATCTTGAGAAAAATGGAGGTGTGCAGGCACACAACATTATGGGACTTGGGAATACTTGATGGCTGTATAGAATTTAACATGTCAATCTGGCTGGTGCCTGCATCAGCTAGTTCTAGTTGTTGAAGAAGATAAACATAATCATGGAAGATAACAATCTCCATTTTGCATTCATTAACTCTAAAAAGGGAATAATTCACTCAGTGGCTTCCCAGCAAATTATGTGGTAATGAACTTTACAGTTTAAAAATAAGATAGGGAATGGATTGCGATAGCACTTGGCCATGTTTCTTGAAGCTGGCATCCAAGCTAGTAAAGGAGTTCTGTTATTCATGATAATGTGCCAAAAACGAGATGCATATGTCAGACTCATTATTGCTAAATTTAAGAATGAAAATGGCTAGTATAGCAAGGTACTGGCATCACCAATGTTGAACTGTTGATGATTAAATGTAGCATACAGCACATTATACCAAGTCATAAATTAAACTATGGCATCCATAGTGATCCAGCAGGTGCCTTTTCTGAAACTCAGTGAACTGTAACTTAATTATTTAATACCCTGACGAATGATAACTCAGCCATAAATAAAACACAATTCTGAAGCTATAGACAAAACAACAAAATGTTACTTTAGCAACTGTTCATGCCCTTGAAACCTAGTCAACTAACAACCTTCTGAGGTGATGCACCTTTGAAGTAGGTTATATTTAGCAGTGGGGTGTAGGGGGCTTGCCACCTATATCATTTATTGCTGAAAAACGGAACTTTTTGTTAGGTAAAATTAAAGAAAGTTCTCCGGTGAGGCACAGAGTCTCCACATAATATACCATGTCCGTTATAGGATGGAGGTTGCATCCCTGTATAATCCAACACTGGGCTTCATCACTATGCCACTAATACGTAAATATAGTAACTCAGAAGTTGCAGAATATCAGAGCAACACAAAAGTTTAAATAACAAAATGTCTTTTCTCTTATGAGAAAGTGATGCAACCCCCCCCCCCCCCCATGCAATGTCTTCCTGATAAGGTCAGACCACAAAATAGTCTGCTTTAAAAGTAAAAATAAAACCTGCACTCCCAGCAAACCCTGGAATATTCAGGAACTACTGTAAGGGTGAGTTCATGTTATTAAGTGATAACCTGGCAAAATATCAAGCCCCCATAAACCCTGAGAGCACTGCTGCCTATGCAGAACTGTTCACAGAAACCTTATACAAGCATGTTAAAAGCTGCATAGAGGCAGTTGTACCCACCAGGAAGAAGTACAGAACTAACTCAGAAAACAAGTCACCCTGGTGGAATCACAAAATCAATAGGCTGTTTAACAGAATAAAGAAAATCATGGCAACAATTAGGAGGTGCAGCACCCAGCAGGATAAAAGCATTTTCATGAAACTAAACAAACAATTCTGAGGACAAATAAAGTCTACCAAAGCCAAATCTGAGGTAAATTTGGCCTTCCAGGCCAAGAGCACCACAAGGCATTCTTTAGCTCTGTCTGCAACCACAAAGCCAATACACAGTTGTGTGCAGGGCTCATTGTAAATGCAGCCACCTATGCTGAGCCAGAAGATATAGCAAACCTGCTGGCTGACAAATTCAGCTCCTGCTTTACCCCCTCTGTCCCCCACAACCTTCCCTCAGGAAATGCCATCAAATATAACTCCCTATTAATAGAGAACAGGCCTTTAATGCGCTCTCTAAGGCCAAGAACACTGCATCAATGGGCCCAGACAATATCCCTGTATGCCTTCTAAATAGCATGAAACATGACCTATCAGGGCCTCTGGAACTGCTATTTAAATGTAGCCTCCAAACAGGCTTCAGGCCTCATGAATAGAGAACAGCAACAATCATCCCTCTGCACAAAGGTGGGCCATCTACAGACCTCAGAAATTACAGCCCCATAAGTCTCACTAGTCTTATATGCAAAGCCATGGAAAGAGTTATCATGGAAATGATCAATCATTTTATAATAAACCTCCAGACACTGGACCTAACCCAGTTTGGTTTCATCAGGACCAGGTTGTGTATTCAACTTGATCGACTTTTTTGAGAAGGCCACCAAAGCAATTGATGAGGGCAAAATGGTTCACACTGCCTACCTTGACCTGGCCAATGCATTTGACACAATGTCTCACTTGCGCATTGTTGAGAAACTCAGGAGGTTAGGTACAAACCCGTATGTCACCCAATGGATAGCCAACTGGCTCACAGACAGGACCCAGGAAGTTAAAATTGGGGAGACTACCTCTACAAGAGGCCAGTGACAAGTGGAGTCCCTCAGGCATCACTCCTTGGACCAATCTTTTTTAACATTTACTTCTCTGAAGTCAAGGCCAATGTCAGTGGTCTCTGGCTGACTACATTTGCAGGTGATTGCAAATTAGGAGCTGGCATTGAATCTTATACCAACACATATGTTCTCCAGGAAGGGCTGAGACAGATAAGCAACTGGTGTCAGAGCCATGGACTAAAACTAAATTCTAAGAAATGCAGAATAGTATCCTTCAATAAGTCATCCATCCCTGGTAACTATCATATTCACAACACACAAATAGATAGTAATCTAGCCTTTGACAATCATGTGTGTAAAATAGTCAGAAAATCATTCTATGTTGCGCAACTTATAAACAAAGGTATGGCATCTAGGTCCAAGGAAGTGATTGTTCCACTGTCACAAATAACCAAAAATAACACTGGAACAGGTACTTAAACACCAATGACTCCAAAAACCAAACAAAATAAGTACCACAGATGAAGGAAAATAGTCGGCTCAATTATAGAATTCCAAAGCTGGTTTAATAGTCAATTCAAACACATAATGATAGAATTTCAAAGCTGGTTTAATAGTCAATTCAAACGTGTTTGAATTGACTGTTAAACCAGCTTTGGAATTCAATCATTGAGCCAACTATTACCTTCATCTGTGGTACTTATTTTGTTTAGTTTTGGGATTTTTCCACTGTATTTGGCATTCATTGGACCTATCATTGAGTACAATGGATCATCCACAGAGGTTCCTCACTAAAAGAATACAAGGCATAAGTAAAATGTCCTTTGCAGACCACCTAAAGACCCTACTCTTGTATTCTGTCTCCTACAGGCTGTTGAGAGGAGATCTATGTCTGGCATGCAGGGCATTGTCAGACTCCCAGTCTGCTAGACCTCTTGCATATTCACAAAACAAACAGCACCAGAATTACCTGTTCTAAAGACTTAAATCTTGCTTGTGATAAAAATAGGACCTGCTGGAGAGATAGGTGTGTATCACAGATGCTACCCTGTCTCTGAAACAGAGACCCCATCCATGTGAAGCAGAGTTCCTCCTTAACCTAATTCAAGTGTAACTTGGACAACTTGTTGGTGAGCAGGAATTGATCTCTGTTCATCCCTGGCTTGGCACCTATGTCTCTAATGGACACAAGCAACCTGTAAATGGTTCACCTTCCAGGCCTCTGCTTGTAAATGTTTCATCTATCAAGTCCCTGCTTGCATGTATCAAGGGTACCAGAACTTGTCAGAGATTTGGGATGCATGGTTAGGCTTAAAAAGGTTGTTAGCCTAGTAAACACCTATGAACCCTGAGATACATAGCCATAGTCAGTACACATAATTGGTACCAATACCTTCATCAAACCAGTAACCAATAACACCCTTCAACAGTCCACTCTTTCACTGATGCAGAAACCATTTACAAAGTCTTAACAAAATCAGATGCAATAAATGATTATGTAATCTAAATGAGCTCTGTACTAGCTGACTGCTAGTGCACTCTGGTTATTGCCTCTTCAACAAAGCATCTCATATTTGTTATTATCTTCCATTGAACATTTAATCACATGAGCTCACACTAAATGGTCCTGTCCACTGCAGTGTTAGGGATGTCACATACTCATGAACAAGCAGTAGAGAAACATGGATGGAGCTAAGTTACCCAGTCAATGAGTTAGTTTTAGCTGTGAGTCATTTACCTCTGTCTCCTACAACTGTATACAGTAATGCCATAGGAATAAGTATATTCCAAAGTGATCCCTCTCCCCAAACATTTAAACAAGCACATGTATGGATTAATATAGCTTTTGTTTCTCTCCTACTGGTCACTCATTTTGTGGCATTTTTCATTATTCTCCCAAAATGGGGAGTTGCCTATACGCTTCTCCAGTCTTTTTCCCCTGGAGGCCACACACATTCTCACAAACTTACTCCAAAACCTAGTCCACAGAACTACGGGTAGAAGACTTTCCTCTGTAGCAGCTGCCCGGCAACAGATAACCCATCATTTGACAAAATGCTCCAGTGCTTTATTGTACTAATGGCATATTCCATGGCCTTGAAAGAACCCTTTAGACACTACCACATTTAATCTGAGTCCTCCTTTGACACAAGTAACATTTTTGGAGGTACTCATACATAACGGCTTATTGGGTACATGAAGTGCAGTGATTATGCCCTGAAATCTGCAAAAAGATCAGTTTTTTATGCATCTTTCTCCCATCAGAAGGTATTTAACAAACATTACTATGCACCTTTGATAATAACTGTAATCATTCTTTGTACTGCAGTATTCACAGCTGCCACCATACAACAATGGCAGAAGCATTGTAACAGCTTTAACAGCTGACTCACATACACATCTGCACACACACACACACACACACACACACACACACACACACACACACACACACACACACACACACACACACACACACACACGCACACACACACACACACACACACACACACACACACACACACACACACACACACACACACACACACACACACACACACACACTATAGCAGTCTTACAGTTACTATCTGTGTGACAGCTCCATGCATGTCATTCTTTCAAACCTGCGAAACACTTCACACTCCTATATCTTTTACTCTCTGTAAGTCGTACTTCACAGTCCTATACCTTTTACTCTCTGTAAGTTGTACTTCACAGTCCTACATCTTTTACTCTCTGTAAGTCGTACTTCACAGTCCTATACCTTTTACTCTCTGTAAGTCGTACTTCACAGTCCTATACCTTTTACTCTCTGTAAGTCGTACTTCACAGTCCTATACCTTTTACTTTCTGTAAGTCGTACTTCACACTCCTATACCTTTTACTCTCTGTAAGTTGTACTTCACATTCCTATACCTTTTACTCTCTGTGTCGTACTTCACACTCCTATACCTTTTACTCTCTGCAAGTCGTA
>NC_056730.1:1133995372-1134042872 GCF_019279795.1 Protopterus annectens
CATGACTGTCAGCAGTCACCAGTAACCCTGCCATCCTTGGATTAATCTTCCTATTTCAGTTGTCCACTTCTTACATTCAAACTTACATTTCAACATGCATCCTCTGCTCAGGCCCAGCATTTCTACAACTGGCTGACTCAATGCTAAGCAATGACTCTAGAAAAAAATCAGCTCTTGCTGGGCAAACATTGATAGCTTGCTTGTGAGTTGGGGTCTTTGCTTGATGGCAGCTATGTCTTCTATTTCTTCTACTACTAAAATTATGAATTTATTGACCTTTTCTGCCAGTTTCCTTCTATATGCTGTTCCAGGAGGCTACACTGTTGCTGTAGTCTGACACACTGAATTGCTTGGAGAAGAGAGACAATCACTGGAGTAAACATTTTATATTATTAATAGGGCTTGTACACAAACAACTTAATTAACAAAGTAGAGATTAAATGTGTTGTGACCAACATAATAAGTAAGCTTTCATGTTAAATACTTCATGAGACATAGATGAACAAAACCTCATCAATGTACAGCCATTAAATAACAGTTATTGCCCAAAGTTACCTGAAGTTGTTCCACTAGCAGACACCTAATAATTTAATCAGTGCTGTAAAGGTCTAGATCTTAAAACATTTTTCTAACTAAAATCTCCATTTAAATGTAACACCTTACCCTGCACATGCATTCAGAAAAGTCTGTCAATAACAATCAAATTATTTCACTTTTACTCTTCAGGTCTTCACCCCTTGTGTTTTTATGCTTAACATCTAACCCTTGAAACATAAGACAAAATATTTCTTCTTTTGCTAATATAATTTCTTTGTCCTTCTGTTCTCATCTCAGATCTCAGAAGTTTTAACTAAATAAACATAAGTTGTTAAACATATAAGATTACCAATCCTGGGTGGCAGAGCAAAAAATATTGCTGCCTGAAAGTGCATAGCTCTTCATTTCACTTCCTGTCTTGTTTGCCTTTTATATAGTCAGCATTTGTCTTTTGTATAGAGTCTGCATATCTTTGCTATGTCAATATGGGTTTCTGCATAGTGATGTAATTCTGTCCTGTAACGATATGTCAGTAAGTGAAATGATGATCCTGTAACTTGCCTGTGAGTGTATGTATGCATCCTGTAATAGACTGGCATCCTATACTGCATCAATTCTCTGTCTTAGACTATTTGCTACCTTAAACTGAGTACTGGGGTAGAATCAAGCTTGCTTGTAACCTTGCTTAGGATAAAGTGGATAGAAGTAAATAGATACATGCATGAATGAATATGACAATTTACCAATCAAGAAAAAAAATGTTTCTTGAATTCAGGATACACAAAACACTTTATTTTATATAGATAAATGTAATAGATTACTGAAAGAGAAAACACCTCTCCTATCAGTTTTATTCTTCTTAAAATATTATTTATAATCAATAGCACTTATATGATATTAATAACAGAGTTTACGTGGGATAAAAATAATTGCTTTTATATAACCGAATCCTGCAAAATATTTGTTGCAAATTGTATCAGTGAAACTTGCCTTCACATCTTAAGTAGCTTTTTAATATAGATGTTTTACATTTTCTGTGCTGTTCTTCTTTGAAGTTTAATGAAGAGTAGTTCAGCTTTTATCTTTTATGACTAGCTAGCCATTTCTGTGCAGCTTAAATCTGTGTGTAAGTGTTTAAGTACATGGCTACATTTGCAGGAATTCTCATTTATAATTTTAATTTACTTTGTTCTTTTCTTTTTTCTTTTTCACTAACTTAACATGTTTGATCTCTTATATGAATACAGCATATCTACCCAATTATTTCTCAGGGGCAGCACTTGTTTAAAAATAATTTAGCAACTCCTTATTTATGAAAGCATCCTAGAAATCAGTTAAAACAATCTTAAGACAGAATTAAATTCTCTTTGCGCTGAGGACAAATCTGATTTTGTCGCAGTCATAGGAAAATTGTTCCCAGAAGCAGCTAATGCATCTCACACAGTCCTACACTGAGGTGGGGTTCAGATCTTAATTAAGGCATACAGGTATAGCAGTGGGAATGTCGGAGAGACAGGGAACAGAATTCCCTTTTGCCTGCCACCGCAGATATAAAAATGGGAGATGAAACAAAATTAATACACAGCAATGCACCCTTTACTGTGTATCTAGAAGTACTGCTGGTGTTGGAATATAACAGTTATGTCAACACAATTTAATCCGAGTGCTATGTTTTGAAAATGTGCTCTTGGCAATTGCATATGAAATACCAGGCATAACTATATGATTTCAATGGTAATGCAGACACTTACATGGTTTTATAAAGAGATTTATTATGATTCACAAAGACTGCAAGTAGATACTGCAGGAGTCACATTCTATTCCTTATAATATAGCCTTTTTACTGTTTACTACTTTATACAATGTAGACGGTTAAGCTGCATGTATTTAAAACAAAGGCATACTTTGCATTTCTTATTGAAGGAATTAAACTCATGTGGCACATGCATAGCTCATTCTAACATTACAAGTATCTGCAATGCAGTAATTTTCCTCTTTATATTAATGTGTTAACTGGGACTAAGAGCACCATTACATCAAGTAATTCTAAACCAATTTTTCTAAAAATGAGATGGCATTCATATGATTCATAGAAGTTTATACCCTGAATATGTGTTATCTTGTCATAAAATGGACATTCCAATTCAAGTATTATTCTGAGCTAAAAGAAGATGGAACAGAAGCATCTTTTACATAGTAAAGAAATTAATGTCTATGCAGTTTGAGAGATGGTGAAACCTAGAGCCTATTTATCACTCAAGTCTAACAAAATAAGAATATAAGAAATTGTGTGAAATGTGGTATTGTCTAATGAAACTACAGCCCATTTGGGAGTAGTTTTATTATCTAATTATTATTTTTAAATTATTAGACTTGTGCAAATTACTAAATACCTTTGATGGATGATAGATCTGTTTTACTGCAAAATCAGGCAACTGAGAGTTAGTGACAGGATGCAAGACACTCTCCTAGAATACATGGACCCCAGACTCTTTCTCTCTTTCGTTGAGTCTAACAGTTGTGAAAAATAAAATGTGCAGTAAAATTATATACTTAGTGGGCAAACCTTAACATCTGCTATACAGCCAAATGATCTGGGCCACCAGTCAGCAAGTTACTTGACTAAAAAAAAATAAGCTGAAGAAATAAGTCCAGGACCAAGCACAGCTTCTGGGAAACCAACTTTAATAAAATAGACTTAAAAAATGGTTAGCACTTTCATGCCTTATAACAGGCACTGATGGACTTATTTCTTCAGCTTATTGTGGTATTTTGTTCATGCAGGACCTTTACTGCCTAAGACATTGCTTTGTTTCTTTTTGGACTAAAAAAAATTTGGGGGACCCACCCATGGGGCCCTTATTGATGGGAGAAGTTCCATTACCCACCCTTGTTCCAAAGTGGTAGACTACATTCTGGGAAAATACCTTAAGTCACTACCACAAATTTGTAAAGATTCCTGGTCCTTTCTTCAAGCTATAAATGAAATCCCTTTTTCTCCTTCCAACAACTTCCTTACGATCGACGTGGTAGACTTATACACGTCTATACCACACCAAGAAGCATTGGAATGGGTTGAATTAATGCTACTTCATTTAAATGCTCCAAAGGATGAAATCGAGGTAGTCACTTTACTTTTGGACATTATCCTGTCCTCTAACTTTTTCATCTTCAACAACCACTACTATTTACAGAAAAGGGGAATCGCTATGGGCTCCCCTTGTGGTGGAAGTGTGGCCAACTTGGTTGTCGCCTATTGGGAAATGAACGTTCTCTTTAAGAATCTTCTATTTGGAAATGTCAACAAATTTTACACCCGATTCTTAGATGATGTGTTCATTCTCATTCAGGGCGACCTTGACACTGCAACCAAGTTGGTTGATGATATGAATGAATCCTGCGCTTTCTTGAAATTTACTCACAAATTTTCTACTAGAGAAATAGACTACCTAGATGTCAAACTTACAAAAGATCTTTCCAATACTGGCATTGTCTCCAGTATTTATAGGAAACACACTTATTGTAATGCTTTCTTGCACTTTGCCAGTAGTCACCCATGGAAACAAAAAAGATCTATTGTAAAGGGCCAACTTGTTAGAGCGACACGTATGTGTAGTACATCTAAGGCCTTTGAAGAGGAGTGTTTCACCCTAAAGAAAATGTTTTTAAACAGGGGGTACCCGGGTGAACTGATTGATAGCCTGATTGACGAAGTTTCTGTCAAAAGGGCTTCAGGGTTTTACACCCCACTTCTTCAATATGCTAGGCCTAAAACTACACAGACTATTGCCCCGCTTGAATCATCTGTTAATTGTTTGCCCGTTGGAGTTCTTCTTAGTAAACTTGATGAACCTACACAAAACTTTGGAGATTATGTATCTAGGTTCATCTTTACATATAGTAATCAAGCTAGTACGATGTGTTCCATTATTAGGAAAAACTGGCAGTTTATCTCAAACAACACACACTTGCTTGAAATCTTAGGTGCCTATCCCCTATTTGTTTTTAAAAGAGGTAAAAACCTTAAAGATCTACTGCAGACCTGGGACACACAAAGCACAGGATTTAGACAAACTGGTACCTTTGCTTGTGGCATGTGTAGCTTGTGTAATTTAATCAAAGCAGGGAACACTTTTACTATTGAGAATGTAAAGTATTCCATTAAACACAGGATTTCATGCGACACTAGGTCAGTGGTGTATATTGCCCTATGCAATTGTTGCAGAGCATTCTATGTTGGTAAAACTGACCGTCGATTACGGGACAGAATTTACCAACATAGTTATGCTATAAAAAAACAAAGGTCGGACAATGCTCTCTCAAAGCATATCATTGAGAATTCTGGGCATAGTTTTTGCTTTATGGGGATTGACACAGTAACTTTAGGAATAAGAGGGGGGCCCCAACCTTTACTGTTGGAAATAAAAGAGTTGGAATGGCAACTACTTTTGAATGCCTTTGCCCCCCCAGGGTTAAACGAAGCATGTAACATATCTGTTATACTAAAATACAGAAGTTACCTTAGACCTTGATTTCTAAGCTTATAGTAAAATGTTTGATCATTTTATTTTAGGGCCTTACTTTGCTGTATGTTTAAATTTGATTTTATAGCACGAGCTTTTGTAAAAGCTATATAAAACTGTGACTGTAGATAATTTATATTTATATTTTGGAGACTTTGACTGTATTGACAACCTTGCCGTTTTTGTTAGCAATGGTATTGAAGTGTTATTGTGGACACTTTGGGTATTTTAATATACACACATTTCACAAAAATATTTTTTATTTTTAATTTTCATTTTTATTTTGAATTTTATATAAAATGCATCACTTATGCTTAGTGCAACAGGGCTTTCTGGGGCGGGTATGTGTTTTGACATATGCATTCTTTTATCTTAGCATTTTATGCGACTAAAGTTAAATACAACGTTGCTCCAGATTTTTAATCTTGTATAAATAAATTGATGAGCACGAGTTTCACTCGTACAGGATATGATGTCATGTTCGTATGTCCTACTTGCTATAAAGCACTTTTGTGCCTCTTCTTTTTTGTCTGAAGAAGCTACTGGTTAACAGCAGCGAAAACGTTATTATTAAAAAAACGTTAACTTTTCTTGGTGTTCTGTGCTTACATTCTGCTTTTTGTTTTCTTCAGCTTATTGTGGTATTTTGTTCATACAGGACCTTTACTGCCTAAGACATTGCTTTGTTTCTTTTTGGACTAAAAAAAAAAATACAAAGAAAAGAAGTTTTATCTTTTCTAAGCATATAATCAGCTGATTTATTACCACTTGTCAAATGTTTTATGTCTCTTTTTACACCAACATGCAGATGTCATCATTAAAAAAAATCAATAAACACTGGTAAGCTATTTCATGTCAAAGTCACAAAATATCAATATGCAAGTCAGGTGAGTAAAGGTGTGCCTTAAAAGATATCCAAACATATGAAAGATTACATAGAAAGGGGCAGAAAGTGTGGCAAGACACCAATTCTGCATGCATTTGATTTTTTTAGCATGGAATGAAGACAAAAAATAGGGTATTTTACTTCCAAATATCCATCATAGATAGATTAGTACTAGGCCAACTGCCCTTGCAAGCCATTTTAAGCCTAGTCAATTATTCCTTGTGAGACTCAAACCCTGCACCTTGGGTTTGTAAGGCAAACACCTTATCCATTAGGCCACCGACACCAGTGGGCATTTTCTAGCTGTGAAAAAGCAGAATTAACTGCATGTGTAATAGAACATTGAGTAAATGAAGTTGGTTCACATTAGTTCTTCTTGAAGGGTTTCAAAAGTTTGACCAAGTGCTGAAATTCAGCAAATGGATTTTGAGCTCTCAATAAAAACTACTGAGACAATGATATCAGCGTCACTAAAGGTTTCAAGAATGAAAAGTTCACACAGTATGAATGGTCATGCACTTGAAGACCACGCAGCACCAAACTGTGAGCTACCCCCTCCAAAATTACTTGCAAAAACAAACTCACCAATGTTGAATACAAAAAGTACTTCCCTTTGTATAATGTTTGATTATGCGGTGTGTGTGATATTGACCAAATCTTCCACCAAAATAAAAGGTGCCATTTCAACTGCACAATGTTTATAAAACCCGGAAAATACCTAGTATGAGTGACACTGACTGACAACAGCTAAATAAAAGTGTAGCTAATAGGAAAACTTCAAATTGTCTTTACCCATTGTGCCACGTGCATGGGATATGTTACCCCAACAATAATTTTTTATTAATACAAATAAACACCAGTGCTGGTGTTTCAAAGAGTGGTTAAGAAAAGTTATTTTATGTTTTTGTGTTTTTTAGCACAAGTGATCGCAGTCTTTTCAAATGAAATGACCCCAAGATGTCCTAAAGAATTATCGATATAAACACTTAAGGTTCACAATACTGAAAAAATGTTTTTATCAGGCTAACTTTTTAAAGAAAGAGACATGTACACCTTTGTTCTAATTATTAATGCACATAATCCTCTTCAAAATATCCTTAAAATATTCTTTGTGAAGAAGAGAAACAATGAATTTAATGCCCTATCTGAAAATTGATTTCAAACACTGAATGTAAAATCTGCCTTTTCAGATTGAAAAGGAAGTGCATCCAGGATAAAAAAAATGGAAACCTTGATGTTGTTCAGAGACTCTGAAGAAGTAATACTTAGATGAGTCAGAGCCTTTAAGTGATACTGTCTTATATATGAAGATTGAAGTGTTTTCAAGTTCTATTTAAAAATAATCAAACTGAATGGATTTCCTAGGATTGTAGGAGAATACTGAGATAATGACCTTAAAGGGCCATTTTAAGCCCAGCCATGCTTCTAAGAGATATTAGAAATGTATTGGTCTCTAAAGTTTTGTGGAGAAGGGGATATAAACTTAGGCATGAGTGATTAAACATTTACAAGCTTGCTTTCTGTAACAGAGAAAGGGTCTATATTACTTACTAGAACTGTCAGAATGTCAAGTACCCTTCCATCGACACCTTAGTGTTGAACGTCCTCTTCAGCGAACAGCCTCATCATCTATTTCTTTGCAAGGGAAATAAATCAGTTGGCCATTGTTTGAAATCTGCCCTTTTCCCCACTGTAGTGTGATGTTGGAGTTAGTATATTTAGTTAGGGGGTGGGGGGCACAGTCCCCCACATTGGGGTGTGTATGGGGGGGTGAAGCCCCCCACTTCATAGTGTTTGTTAAATTGTGTTGTTCATATTTTGGGCTACCAATTTCTTTCCCTTAGAGAGAAATTGTTGATGTGGACATTCAATTAAGAGGACGTTTGACACTTACGTGTCGATGCAAGGGTACTCAACATTCCAACAGTTCAAGTAAGTAATATGGAACTTAGAGAAATAGGTGCCAGATCCCGGGGAAATTTATGATTCTCCTGACCCAAATTCTACCTAAAAAAGTGCAGGGAAGAGCTTTGTTTCCATGAATGGGAAGCCTGTTCCATAAAAGGGACTTTTGGTTTGGAAATTTTTAGTCAGATTTTATCAAAGTACTTTTTCCTCAGTTATTTCTGAAACATCCAACATGGCAGCCATGACTACAGCATTTCTACAGATATAAAAGTAATAAGAGAAACCCATAAAGCCTTATCAAAGATGTTTCAGACTCTTGCTTTTGATATGCATTGTTGAAAAAATACAGCTAGCCATGAAGCTTAGTGTGATCATCATAATCTGATCACAACATGACAGGAAGAAATGGCTGCTAATGAAGAAGGAAAGAACGGACAGATATGAGTTAAAGGACAGTCAGGTCCAGTTTACTGTTTATAAGATGGGCAATAAAACAGATGACTTACAAAACAGGTCCAGAAGAAATAATATTAGAATAACTGATCTACCTGAAAAAATAGAAGGAAATAATCTGATAAGTAGGTACTTTAACAAAAAAAAAAAAATTAAATTCCCCTCCCCCATATAAAGAGCTCACAGAATTATATGCAGACATTCATATTCAGATGAATTATGCTGACAAGGAACACATTATTACAAAAGCAATATCCTTCCATCAGACTCTGAAAATGAGGGCTGCAAATGTGAAAAGGATACCAGGTTACAGTACAGCATTGTTTTTAAAAAAGAAAGACCTAGCTCCCCACATAAGATATTTCAGGGAAAGAGGCTATTCTGCTCAGATTAGATTTCTAGATCTACTCTGTATAAATAAAGACACGTTTTTAGGTTCTTTTTCCACAACTAAAGAGGTAAAGAAGTATAATGCCCCACAGAAACAGCTGTGACTTCCAACTTACAGAAGATTGGAGCCTGACCAAAGACACTAGAAAAAGAAAAAAATCCTCTTACTAACTCACCAAACAAAATTCCCCTAATAAAAAAGTAAAATTGGAAACATGGCTCAGGCCACATTTACTTTGACAGCCAAAACCAGGCAAAATATAACTGTACAGTACCTATTCATAATAAACGTGATCTACTAGGTGCCACCTTTTCCTCGGATACTGAAGACAACACAGAGGTTGTGGAATGCCAGGTCCATATTTTAAAGCTACTGAAGTGGAGACAACAGCAATATCCTGGGCTGAAAGAAAAAGAAAAACACAGGAAAGCGACGAGGAGCCATCGGTATCTATGCTTCTTCCTCACTATTGACAGACTGTTGTCAACACTCTGAGAGCATGATGTGTGTAGGCCGTAAGGCTACAGTCATAGCATGACCAGTAGATCATTATCTCCATACAGATATGGGATGTGCAGAGAGTCAGAATGATCAGAATGGTTGCTGAATTCCCTTTCTTATCCCTCTTAACATATATATATATATATATATATATATATATATATATATATATATATATATATATATATATATATACAGATACACACACACACACACACACACACACACACACACACACATACACACAGCAGACACGAGCGCGCACACACACACACACACACACACACACACACACACACACACACACACACACACACACACACACGCACACACACAGATACACACACACACACACACACACACACACACACACACACACACACACACACACACACACACACACACACACACACACACACACACACACACACACACACACTATCAGTTTAGTTACAAAGGAAGTTAGAAGCATACTGTGCTCATTTTACCAGAGTACTGCATGTTTAATAGCTACCCTGGATTTGAACAAACTGATGCATGGGATCAACACTCAGAATGTATGGTTTTGTATCTGAAAAAACTCTTCCTGTGCCTCCTAGACTTGGATTAATTCCTCAAACTTCAAAACATACACATTCAATGAACTTATGAAAAACAAAACACAGGCCATTTAGGAAGTTATTTTCTGACTTGAGACTTAATATAAACATTTTAATGACTAATGAAACCATGAGCATAACTGAATAACTTGAAAGACACTTGTGACTGCTGCACAGGGGACGGGGCATGACTCAATAATACATTATCTGGACATTAAACCTTGATATAAGAAATACTTTCAAGAACAGCGTTCCTTTCATTGCACTGGTGCTCTTTTATCCCACTGTTACAGTGCACAATGAAGGAAAATGGTACCATATAGAAATTAAGTACCATCTTCAGTACCAGTTGTGATAATATTAGTTCAGTTTTATTGAAAGCTTAAAACAGATCAGCTTGGAGTTAATGATGGATAGTGTTATAGATTCATAAGTCTGACAATGCTTATGCATGCTTTTCTTTACTGGTTTTCCATTCATAAGGTACATAATGATATTGACGTGGATTCTTCACCTTTAATATGTACATTTATTAAGATAAACTCACATAATATACACAATTTACATGGTTAATTTATACCTCAGATTAAGACAGGAATAGGCTCTATAGGAAAAGCCATAGCCAAAGGATATAAAACTCTTTTAGATCTACAGCAAGTGGTCTGGTTCTAGGTTCTCTTGGAAAGATGAGTTACATTACTATATTACCAACTATGAATACTTCATAGCAAATGCACCCAACTAATGGAATAATACATAAAACAAACTGCTTGAGAAACTACCAAACTAAAATACTTCACCATTCAGATTTTTCTATCACTGCAATAAGTTTAAATGTATGACATCTGAAAGTTATCCACGAAAGGAAAGCATACAACAACGTAAGGCACACTTAGTATGTTGCTAAGAAAGTTGGGGAAAAGACGGCTAGTTTGTTTTCGAAACAGTGGATAGGGCAAGCAGTGGGAAGTAGCTGCATCTGCCCAAAATAAGGAGTATTTTCCCTTCATTCATGGCTCACTAGAATCAACCAAAATTAAAAACACCACGACCAAGAGGGTGGACAGGCAATGGCACTACTCCAAATACAAGAAGGTGAAGTAATGACAGGAAATTTCTGCTGTCCCAGTGTGGATGACCCATCACATCCAAAATATTTCTGCAAGATAGTTAGAAAAGTCAAAAAGCATACTAACATTTCTTACATAGGAGGTGTCTTTAATTCATTCATTCATTCATTCATAGACCCAAAGATGGATACAATCCCCCAGGAAATACAGACTTCTAAAAGGCACAGTTATGATGCATAATATGTTAAAAGAATTTGATCTGGTTAGATGGAAAGATTTACATCTGGGGTATGTGTGTGGCAGGAGGGGGGAGGTCACAAATAGCCAGTACAATACATATCTGGCTCATCACTGGAATACAGTTCCAGTCAGTTTGGGATATTAACATTTCCACCACAACATGGTCAGATCATCCAGCAGGGTGTATGGCTCTTAATAATAAGAATAATGGCCCACGCTATGTGCCATGGAGTCTGCATCTACTTGTATTAAACAATATGAAACATAAGCCGGCATTCAGGGAAACCATCAAAACATAACAGAATCCTAATAATAGTAAAGGTTGAAAAAAAGAAAAATTACAGAGGATACAATACTACAAAAAATTAAGACGAGAATTACAATACTCAATGAAAAATGGGAATGATATACAGAATTTTACTGGTGTAAGGGTTTCACATTACCAAAAGTCATAGCTAGTGTTTTACAAGTGAGGGCTATGGACTGTATCATCTTAGGTTTAATAGATGACATTAACGGTTACAAAACGGATCCAATTCATATAAGTAATATCCTGGAATAGGAATATAGACTACATACTGAAGAAAAACTATCCTATAGAGAGGGAATTAATCATATGCGTAAATGTACTTTCGTTAACTTAAATCAAACAATCAGAGCAACTAAAGCTAATGAAAGACATTAGTATTAAGAATATATCAGGCCATAGCTAGCCTTACTCAGGGAAAAGCATCAGGTGATGATATAACATGAAATTTTTATAAGGAATTTAAATCAGAACAGGCCCCAAAATTAAAAAAAAAAAATCTTTTAAGAAGCTAAAAATAATCTGGAATTTCTTAGGGACTCCAATATACCTAGAGAACTCCCTTTTTAACACAAAGATAAACAATTCTGTCCAACTATAGATCCATATCATTATTACAGCGGGATCTAAAATATATACCAAAATAGTAGCAAACAGAATAATTACTCTGATGCCTAATTTTAGGTTTAGGAAGTACAGAACAGGACGTTTTGAACTAATCAGAATTTGGCTAAATATCCAAAGATGGAGTCAGATAAAAACAAAAACAACATATGATTCCCATACACTTTCAAAAGGCCTTTGATTCATCAGAATGCCATTTCATATGGCAAACATGAACTTCCCCCAGAAGTTCATAGATAAATGCAAATTGCTCTACAGCATTCACACAGCTGCAATGATATCTAATAGTATTTCTTCTAATATATAAAATAACTAGAACAATGAGACAGGGAAGCCCACAATCTCCTTTACTGTTTATATTAACTGAGGAAGTTTTTATATAGTATATGGAATTTTTTTTTCACAAATTCATTTCCACATGGTTCACATATGAAAATGTCAACAAGATGATCCAACCTGAATTACATCTTCTCCAAGGTTTTGATTGTCTTTCCCAATTACAATTATGGTCTGAATTACAGATTAATTCTAATAAGATGCAGATTGTTCCCTTAACACACACTACCAAAAAAGTGCTGGAACTAGCAAAAAAGAAATAGCAGGTCAGGTAATGGAATGTTGTTACTTAGGGATTATAATGACTAATAAAGAAAGAGACTTTATAGACAGAAACCTTAAACCATTGTTTCATTCCTGTACTCAATTAATATCTCAATGGAGAAAACAGAAATGACTATTTTTAACAAAAAATCAAATTACTGAAATATATCTCTTATTAAAGATTGTTTTCTTCAAGCTGCAGTGGTGGTGCTGCGGTAGCGTTGTCGCCTCACAGTAAAACGTTGTCCTGTTCGATTCTCAGGTAGAGCGTCTTCTGTGTGGAGTCATGCTTGAATGGGCATACCTTCGTTGAAGGTTGTGCATCAGGGCCGGCAACTCGGCACGTAAAAATCTGCTGCCAATCATAAGCGGACAGGAGTTCCGTTGTGGCGACCCCTAACCGGGAAAAGCTGAAAGACACAACAAGAACAATATGAAATATTGTTTTTTTCATTATGCATACACCCCAGATACATAAAATTACTTACCCATTTCTGTTTTCAGACATTATATAGGAAGGTTTGCATCCTAGAATTAGTAGACAAAAAAATTGTTTATCCCCGGGGAGAGGGGGTTGGCATTATGGTTACGTTTTTTTATTTATATACATAAGGAAGAGGGTTTGATTTGGACTTTGGGTTCTTGGCTAGGCTTAAAATGGCCCTTCATGGCACTTAACCTGGTATTCACTAATGAACCTATCAACAAGGGAGATGTCTGTATTCCCAGCCTCCAGTACCTTAGAATGAGACTCCAACCATCGCCACAATGGCTACATATAGAAATGGAACTTATGTACCTCATCCACAAAGGTCAATATAAAGTATAGGACAGCAAGATTTGGGATCCTGGAGGCTGAGATGAATGGGTCTCACAACTTCTGGTAAGCAAGATAGACACATATATGAAACCATTCACTGGTGGCAATATCTACAAATAAAAGACATGTTAAAAAATTACGACATGTTTATTGCAATTTAGATAAACTGTATGCTACTGCAAAGAAACGCAATGTAAAAGGCATATAATTTAGAGAAGAACAATGAATCAGGCACATATCCAAATTGCAACAACCTACTCTGGCAATGGACTTTTAAGGACATAATCAAGAAATGGTGAAATACACTCAAAATTAGATAGATAAGGTCACAAATACTCTCACAGAACATTTTTGGTAATACCTCTGAAGTGACTAAACTCTCATTTCTTAGATTAATTCATCAATGTAAACATTATACTGTTAGAGGGTGCATTAAAAATGGTACTTGTTAGCTATGTCATTCCACTAATGTTAGTTATTTCCATATGAAATGGGAGTGCCTACCTTTAGCAAAAAATGGGACAATATTACAGAAGCGTAAGCTGGGCCATCAGTCTGCCATTACCAAACAAAACTAATACAGCATATTGGATCCTGAGCATGCATCAGTCTGACGGCTCCCTCCACTTGTTATTCTGAAATGGGTAAGAACATCTTGTATTTCATTTCTGACTTTTATATTCAAATACTGTCCAAATTTGACAAAGCTGAAATGTTGTTCACATTACTAAAACTTAATGCAAAATTTTCACTGTGTGTAATTGCAATCTCCATCCCATCAAATACCAAAATGAACAAAGTTGATCTATATAACTTTACTCTGTTGATTAATTTCCCCACCAGATTCAGTGACAATACTAACAAGATTATAGTCCTTGACTGGATATTAAGTAATGACAATGCCTCTGACAAAAATCTCAGCTACAAGCTCATTTCCAAGTTCCCTGCATGATCACAATCTCACATATGCTATCTGGCAATGTACCAAAAGCTATGATAACATCTCTTACAACTTTGTTCAAGGCCTCAAACACTTCAGTTTAACCTTATTTGCCTCTTCACTTTGGAAATTTTAATGTATAATTTCAGTCAGTTCTTAGTAGTCAGGCTCCACTAAGAAAAAAAGTGTCAGATCTAATCCAACCCCACGGCTTACTAGGCACACCAAACATGCAATGCAAGAAAGAGGTAAAGCCTGGAAACAATGGCATAAAGTCAAAACTGAAACCTCCTACCAGACATATAGACAGCTAAGAAATCTCTCCAAGAAACTCATCCAAACTGACAAAAAAACTTTCATCACCCAACTTAAAAATAATAACATTTCTAACCCAAAACTCTATTAGTCAGCCATAAATAAACTCCTGAAACCAGCAAAATGTACACAGACAAATCCATTACTAAATGAAACAAACCAAAACCTTGATCAATAATTCAACTGTGAGTGTGTCACTATGGTTTGTGATGTAACATGCTTGCAACTAGGATTGTGTCAGTGTGGTTTGTTTTCATTTATATAAATGTATGATTACCTATGCCATATGTGATGGTTTAATAAAATGCTTCTTCTTTAAAAAAAAAACAAAGGGACGGGAATTGAATAATTATGTAATGTAGCAGGTTACATGATATAGCAATATATGTGAAGTATAATGTCTGTAAACGTGAATATGTTAATACAGTTTGATTACTTTTATTTCAATGCAATGTTGCCTATGTCACAAGTGATAATTCATTAAAGGTGTTTAGAAAAAAATAAATCATTCAACTGATGCTTCATCTAAGGAATATTTGTGGCATTAAAGATATAACAGACAACCCATTAGATACCCTTCATTTCATTCAGAATAGTACCATAACATTTTCTCTTTAATCAGTGCCGACTAAAATAATACACAAAAACTGCTATGACAACTGAATCCTATAACAATATTGGCTGTACAACTTTCTGCTGAATTCTCCAACTCTGCCACAAGTACCACAGTATATTGATACTAATCAACAGGTCCATGTTAGAATCATATATACCAAACAATTAAAAAGGCATATACTATCCCAATACATAAACAAGGAAAATCATGGAATTATTTAACTATAGATAGACCCATGCTCTCTCCCTTGTCAAAAAATTCTAGAAAGATGTATACATTCCCAACTAGTAAACAATCTCATAGGTAATGACCTTGTCTCTCCTACACAGAATGTTTATTGCCTTTCGCATAGCACCACTACAGCCCTTCTCTGCTTCCACAACGCAATAAATCAACTTAGGGATGAAGGTGAACTAGTCTCTTTCATATTCCATATTCCCATTCTAGTACAAACATTACTGTCCCTTAGTCTTTCCACCTCTATCCTAAGATGGTTTAAAAACTCTCCCTTAGATAGGACTCAATATGTCAAATGGCAAGCATGCTACTTATCTTACCTACCCATAACTATTGGTGTCCCACAGTAGCTCCTCTCCTCTTCAATATTTTTTAAACAACCTACATATTGCGGTGGGGCAAGGCTCCATGTCACAGTATGCAGGCAACTGCTCAGTACCAAGAGTGCCATCAGTACAGCCTATTGCACAACAACCCTACTCCCCTATCAAATCTTTCTTGAACCACTCTATTTTTTTCTGAACCCAAATAAAGCAAAAACTCTACTTTTCATCCCAAAATAATATTCTGATCACAATAACATATTTGCTATGTCACACATACAAAAAAGTATACTTCAGGTTGTCACACATACTAAATTACTTGGAGTCACCATAGATGATAATCTAAACTTTTATGTACACATCCAAAATACTCTCAAAAAGCCCATATAAATTAGGCCTCCTCTGTACAGCATCCCTTTACCTCAGCTTGCAATCTAAAAAGACCACTGCCCTCTCATATCTCTTGCCAACTCTATCCTATGCCTCTCTCCTTCTAACAAACTTCAACCCCTCCCTTTTAACAAACTTGCAACAATGTTATAGTAAAAATAGCAAAATTTGCAACCCGCCTTCTAAGTAAAACCCATCATTGCCTAGCACTCAACCAAGCAAATTGGTTGAATTTTACAACCATCAAAGATTCATTCATCTTAAACTGGTAACAAATGGCCAGCACTGAAGTCAGTAATGCTATGGTACTTCCCATCTAGACCTTTCTGGTTTAAGGACACATATCTTGCACAAATCCATAGACCAACCAATAAACATGGTGAAATAATGTATTCCTCATATTTATTCAGCTGTTTGAATACCCTCTCACAAGACCAAGGATAAATCACAAATCCTGAACACTACAAACCTTAGGATCCATCGTTTGGATTGCAAACTATGCTCTTGCCACTTGCTACAAATCATCTGCCCACTATCTGTTTTGGTCTTCTTACATAATATGCAATTCTGGTCTTTCATCAGAAGACCCAGTAGCTTGGCCACACCTAAAAATTCTAACCAAACAATCTGCTATCTGGTAGTAATTACCTTCATACTGTAATGCATGTCTACTAACATAATGCAAGTTTTTAACATTATAATTGCTACTTATTAAAACTGTAGGGTACATTGATTTCTATGATCTCTGTCTTTGATTTTTTTCCTTTGTATTCTAATGTTGTTATCTTGTTTGTGATAGTTAAAATTTGCTGTTTTGCCTTATACTGCATTGTATTACATCTTGTAAAAATGTGTTAACTGAGGAGATTTTCTTGCTAGGTCTCGACTGAAAATGGGCCTGTCATGGCCTAATCAGACTGTCCAGGTAAACAAATGCTAATAAATAAATACATAAATAAATAAATACATAAATACATAAACAAATAAATATTTTGCATACTTGATAAATCTACAGCAGATATGTTCAAGAGGTGATCGATTCATTTTAACTTAAAAGCAGATGATGAACAAACAGATCTCTCTCTGTCTCTATGTCCATCTCTTTCTCCTTAGTTTCTAAAGCAGATGATAAATGGCTAACCTTTAATCACCTTGTATCTGGGCAGGGGTAGGGGAGAGGAAGATGTTTAGGTGGGGATAATTACTGTTAAAAAAGTAATCATTTTCTAAAGGTCCTGGTTTCAGAACAACAATGACATAGTGTCATAGGCAAGTTGTTACATTGTTGAATCAATGTATATTTTGTTCCATTATACTGATAGTGGTATGTGACCCCTAGCCAGGAAAAGCCGAAAGACATTACTTTTACCGATAGTGGTATATATTATATGATATTCTTACATGACGAAAAGTGAATCATATGGAATCAACCAGCTATGGCCGTGATGATTTTTTATGGTTGGTTTGATTATGTTAAGTAGACAGATAGATAGGTAGATAAATATGGATATATATACAGATATAGATATATAATAGGAATTGTTAAATAATGTGTACATTTGATTGTAAGAAGAATGCTCTTTCATTGTGAACATGGAATGTTATTTTAATAAAACTTATGTTGGAATAAACAAAACAAAAGTCAAGCTTTACCTTAAATAGATTTAGTCAGGGAAATATTAATTAAAGTGGAAAGAGTATTCCATAATCAAGAACTGTTATACTGTCCGAAATATTTGTTATGTCTTACTGTTCTGTTCTTCTTGTAAAGAAAAAGAAGCACTACTTTTTGATAACATAAATTAAATCTTTACCTCAGTAGATATGATTCTAGTTTTGTCTTTACAAGTCGTACACTGCATATTCTGAAGACAATGTATTCTTTTTTGAATCTGTACTATATTAATTTCTAGTTCTAAAATGTCATATTTACTGTGTTGACATAATCAGCTACAATGTGCTGGTTTAAAATGTGGTTATCAACAGTAGACCTAGAGAGTTAATGTACCTACATATCAGTGGGGTGACTGTGTAGTTAATGTACATAGGGGATCTGTACAGATCCCTGAATGCACTCTCCACTGAAGCAGAAATCACCGAGCATACTTAACCGAAAGTGCTGTTCACCGAAGCAGCACTTTCGGATAAGTATGCTCGCTGTGTGGTCGTACTATGGTGCAGATAAGAGAAAATTCCCTTTTCCCCACTGTAGTGCAACCTCAGAGTGAGAATATTAAAGTAGGGGGGTGTGGGGGGCACAGCCTGTTTCATTCCTGACAACTCATCATGTTAAGTCCTTCACTGGCATAGAAATTACAATGC
Source organism: Protopterus annectens (assembly GCF_019279795.1). Taxonomy (NCBI): domain Eukaryota; kingdom Metazoa; phylum Chordata; order Ceratodontiformes; family Protopteridae; genus Protopterus; species Protopterus annectens. The sequence continues at coordinate 1,134,013,975 of NC_056730.1, forward strand.
AAAAGATGCTTGACACGTTATATATTGTTACTTACTTGAGGCAGCTGGAACGCAATGCACCATTCCTTCCCAGTTTAAGTACATGGGAATCAATAGACAAGAATGTTACAGGGGCTACTTTCAATAACTGAATGTGTTACTAATGAAAGAGCTGTCAAGGGAACTATCACCAAGAATTATTAAACACTAATGACTAAATCTGTACTTTTGTATTAACTGGTCCTGCAGAAATCTGGAGAAGGAAGAGCATTCTTTGATATGCCCTGGGTGCTGATGCTATATGGCAGTGTCACCTTATTTTTGTCATTCTCTGAAAACATGGTGACAACAAAGCAGCAAACAGTGGAAGAGGTCAGGTCCAGCATTTAGAGAAATATGGAGCAGTAAAGATATGAAGTGACAGGTCTGTATCAAACTCTGCACCTAGTCTTACTGGCTGACCCTTTGCCAGCCTAGTTGTTTAAGGTTCACATTCGAACAGCAAGTAGGACAAGTTAAGCCTTCCTTGTTATCTGCTGTGCACAGAAGTAGCTGAACTGCACCCAGCCACATCCCTAGCAAAGCTTACAGTACCGCGTAACACAGGGCAGAAACAGACCTGTTGTACGAATGTAGCATTTGGTCTGCAGCAGGTAATAAAGTTCTTCAAGTTACACTTTAAATTAATGCAATCACAGGTTCATGATGAAGCAGCCACAGAATGTGTCATGCAAAAATAGATATATAGATAGGTAGATAGACATACACATGTGTGTATTTATTTTGTGTGCATCTATCGCCGTGAGGGTGGTCTGCATCTGTGTGTGGTATGTAGGACCAGTTTTACTTTTGGGCATAAGATGGGACACTCAGCTGAGCAGGGCAGAACTGTTCAGTTGAGTGATTCACAGTTAAGCAAACTCCCCACTAATGAGATGACTGTCCTTGTAAAAATAATACATGACTATGAATTGTGAAATGGTGCAGCTGCACAACTTGCTACACCAGAAGACTGAAAACTGCACTACAGCACCAATTCCTATGAGTCCCAGCCAAAGTTTAACTGATACAGTGATGGTATATGAGCTGACAGGTATAGTTAGCAGAACAGCAGTCATGCAGTACATAATAAGCAGCTAATGAAAGAAACTGAAATGGAGACCGAGACAGGTTTCAGTGCAGTATTAGCAGGCAGCAAAACTTAAATACAGGGTGGTCCAGTGTGACTAAAGAGCTTTGAATGAGTCATAATAGGGGGAATCAAGTGGAGAAATGCTGTAGTCGGGAATACTGGTTAATGACATGCTGGAAGGAGTTACCAAAGACAGGAAAATGTTATAAGAGTGATTATAAGTTACGAAAGTCCCTCAAAACTGTTGTGGAACAGATTGCTGGAAAAGACTTTCACTGATAGCAAATACTTTTCTGTGAAAGAAAGACCTTAATATATAATTGCAGGATGGCAGTTTCAGACAATGTAGTGTCTCAGGTGTGGTCTGCATGAGCAGATATTGAAAGAGAAGTGTGAAGTACCATTCCTTATATCAGCTAGAAATGAGTTATGAAATACGATAGGCATAAGCTACTCAACCGTGTAGATTTTATGATTTTAAGACCTCAGAGGTAAGAATGGAGAATAACAGAATGACTGTACTGGGTGAATGAGCATTACTTTAAAAATAAATGAACTTAATATTGTGCATGTGAAGGACTGCGAGGCTGAGAAACAGTTTTGAGAAATGCAGTCTGGCTTTCAGTGAGGGCCACCTGAGTCTTTTAAAAGCTAGAAAGTGGTAAGAGTGACAATGGATTCCATATTTACTCTTATTACGCTGTGGTAAACTGCTGGGGAACTTAACCAAATAAAGTGCTGGAAAAGCTGGTTGAAGCTACTTGCCCAAATAAGAACTTTGGTAGATGTGTAGAGATAGTAACAGTCTACATAGCATCTTGCTGAGGAAGAGTTTAGTTCTGCACAGAATACCTTGATGTTAGCTACGGAAAATTACATGAGGCATGTGGAGGTGGAACTCCAGGTCTTGCTTTAATATGAGTCATACCTCACAACCATTCTGCATTTGGCAAAGCAGTCATTAGTTTTAGGGAGCTAAAAAGCCTCTTCTCAGCTGCTCTTCTTCAAATGCTGACCATTCTGATGTCATTTCTGTCACTGGTCAACTACATAACCTGTAAGATATACAGTTTAACAGCAGGTGTATTTGGCCCAGCAATCTAAACAGGGTCAGATGTTTCACAGAATCGTATTCTTGCTCAAGAAAGGCAGACACAGAGTACATACTTAAGAAGCATTGCATTCAGGCTAAAAGGTTTCAGTATAGTATAGCGCCGCTGTATGTTGAAGTAATGGAGGATCAATCAGAGTGAGCACATAGGCTGTACCCTACATTCAGAAGCTGTTCCTTTGGGGAGCATGATCTGATGTTCTATGGCTACTGAATGTGCACTTATTAAGCTGTCATGTTACTGTTCACACTACCCACATAATTCCATTAAACTACCCCACTGAGAACTGCACAACAGCACAGAGTTAAGAAGCCTGTCGTTTAAAGTGCTGACATGCAACAACATACTGTTTACATGCAGAAGGATACATCATCCCCTTTTCCTTCCTGTTATGCCTCTTTGAGCTACATCTTCTTTGTCTGCATTTTGTTGAAACTTCACAAATAGCCAAAATATCAAGACAGGGATTCTACATACAATTGGCTATCTTGTTTATCTAACAGACTTTCTCTTTTTATTGTGAGTTCACCATTTTTCTCATATTAAGAGTGTGATTTTAAATTAGTATGTCTCATCCAGACCAAATATTTCAGTTTGACTAACTAACCGTGAATAACCCATTAGTTTTCATTTTGCAACCCTTATATCACGTCCCTTACTCCTTCCACTTAGAAACAACAACATAGCAGTGACTGTCTAGAAAAAATAAAAATCGGACATGGCAGTCTTTGTAATTATACAGAACCATACAGAGCCATAAGGATAGAGTTACATTATCATCACTATGACAATGAGTTTCTAAACTTTTTTTAAGAAATTAGCTTAATGACAGATGAGGAGGACTGTATTCCATCTTCACTCATGTATAGGACTTGAGTCTGAAAGGAAGTTAGGAGGGAAGAAAGATCTGAAGGGTTTAGTATAACAATAATTTAAAAGGATGGACTGTACCAGCAACTTGGAAGAAAGCTGTGGTAGCTGTACTACCCCAAAAGGGCAAACATCCTTTAAACCCAAACTTGTGTTTACCAATTTCAATTTTTAACCATGATTATAAAGGGTTTATGCCTGTGCTAAGAAAATGACCAAGGTGTTGCCCAGGCTGCCAGATACGGATTAAAGTGGTTTTGAGGAGGGGAGGCAAACATTTGGCAATATATTCCAGAGGGAAGCAGAGTGTTCCATGATTTAATTACATGAATGTTAACATCAGTAAGACAGATTCTACAAAGTTGTCAGAAGAATCAAATGAGAGCTCTAAAATCTTTGACAATTTGGAAAAAATGTTCAAATGGCACATACTTTATTTAAATAAATTCCTACAGCTGTTAAAAAGTTTCACTTGCTCTGAGAATTTGCATACATACACTTAATAGTAATAACAATAAAAATATATAGACCCTTTGAGAAAACAAATGTATTAAATGTTTTGTTTATGCACATTTGGAGTACTTATTAAAATGCACTGAGCATGCAAATTATCGGAATGCTCTAAACATTGTGTGCAGTACAGTTTTGCAAATTCTTTTTCATATGAACAAAAATATAGAAAATGACACTTGCCAAAAAAGTCAAAAAAAGCATTTTAATGAGGACAGAACACCCCAAACCCCCCATGCAGAGATCATGCCCTCTGCACCCCCTATACATAATCAAGTCTACATATTGGGATGAGATATCTTCTTCCACTGTAGTAGCACAGCCATGTTTGGTAAAATAAATCTGATGAACTAGGCCCTAAATGGCAACCACATCAGTAGCTCTCAAAGGACTGCATGATCTACTGATCACCAGTACAAATGCCCGAAATACTAATACCATTCCTGAAACTTCTAATAGCCATGCCCATTTAGATGATTCAAATGTTTCATGGTTTACTTATTCTAATGGTTATAACAGGCATATTATACAAATAATTTGATGATTCTGATAACTTTTTCAAATGCCATGAATATTTTCTTATACCTGAATACTGACAGCATTCAGAAAACCACTATAAATGTTTATAACATTTTGAAGAATCAGAAGCTTCAAATGCTTTACAATCGTATGACACAAATAATCACACAGTTTAGAGCTTCCTAATGATGTGATAATTTGACAAATTTTCTGGTGTTGTTAGCATTTGCATAGCTGCAAAAGAAAAAAAATGACTATAGCATTTATCAAATGATACAAAGTGTTTGTTTTAGACCATTACAAATGTATTTAGCATTTCTAGAAAATGACCAACATGCTCCAAATGTCCTGAACATTTCAGAAAATGCCCCAAGGGGCTTAAAACTTTAAATAACTTTTCCTAGATACTTTAAACTCTACATATGTATCTCATTAACACAGAAAATCAGTGTCTTCATGCCAGGATTTATTTTTCTATTTTAATAAAGTATACATTTTTTTAAGTTCCCCAACTTTTGAAAGCATATAAAGCTGAAAACAAATGAATAAATGCAGTGCTCTGAAAACTGAAATATGTCCATAGAAAGCTGAATGGACACATGGCTACTCGTAACATTAGCATGATGCTTCCTGTAGAAGTAATACATTATTGGTTTTAGCACTCTACCACTGAGATACATGGTGAGCCTATAAGTTACAAGTTGGCTTTGTGGCATTCCACATCTGTGAGTCTATGGCTTTGTGGCATTCTACATCTGTGAGTCTAAGTATACAAGTGTTGAGCAACATGACTGATATGGATCATAGTTTTAAAGATACAGTTAGTGTGAAACATCAGCATATCCCCTGATGAAGCTGTTTCACTGCCCCTTCCTATTTCTTGAAACTGTAAATGAGCATTTATATGGATAATTTGAAAAAACTGGTGAAATGTTTTCATTAACTGTGACATCATTATAATAACATTATAAAAAAAAGAATTTAATTAACTTTCTTGAAAAGCCAGAAGGAGAAACACATTGAAAATATTTTAGACAAAAAAGAGCTAGGAATTAGTCACTGAATGTGCTTTGCTAGGGTCCTGGAGATTTGTAATGCTGCATATACCACTGAAGTAAAGGAGACCTCACCCAGAACCAAGGCACCCTAATGGAAATATAATTTCTAAGGCAAGCTTTCTTTTTTTCACAAAAAGGGTAACTGTATACATTTGAATTGAATGTATATATGTATGCATATGTGTGTGTGTGTGTGTGTGTGTGTGTGTGTGTGTGTGTGTGTGTGTATATATATATATCTATATATATATATATATATATATATATATATATATATATATATATGCAATTGTTTATATATATATAGGGGAAGGGTTAGTTAAAGTTAACACACATTAGTAAGGATGGGCAAAATGGTTTCAACCCACTGCATCCTTTTACTATTCCATGCTAACCCTAATCCTAACTCTTACTCTGCTCCTAATCAAACCCTACACCCTATGTTAGGAAATAATATGACCACTGCCCTATAAACTCAGACAGACATAACATAAAGAATCATAGAGGCACAACATTAAATCTTTTCCCTTCCCAAGCCTTACTTTAAAATAACTCACAAACAATTGCACAAATATTTATATCCCTAATGCTGAAACTTAAAATATATCTGAAACTTTAGACATTAAAAAACTAAACCTGCACCTCCTTTTGACATCTCCAGCACTCTTGAAAGACTGATTTGACAGACTGAAATGAACATATATATTTATAGCTCTACCACTCTCAGTCTATGTATATTTATAAATAGATGTGTGTGTGTGTGTGTGTGTGTGTGTGTGTGTGTGTGTGTGTGTGTGTGTGTGTGTGTGTGTGTGTGTGTGTGTGTGTGTGTGTGTGTGTGTGTGTGTGTGTGTGTGTGTGTGTGTGTACTCACGTATGTGTATGTATGACTATATTGTAAAAAAAAGTCTATCCAGTAAACTCATTCTTATATGATCAAGCTGGGAATCAGACAAAAGCACTATGAACACCATCTTTTAATGTCCTTTGGTTTGGTCTGCATGCAGGATGAAGGCTACATTAAGGTTATTAATTTAGGTACATAGAAATTTCTATTTACAGATATGTTCTACTATTTCCCATTTATATTTAGCAAGAAGAACTTTGGATAGTATGTTAAGATGTTCAATTGAAGAACTTGAGTCAAATTCATACTGCCTCTATAGTTGCTGATAGGCAAATTGTTTTATGGTTTTGTTAAGGGGTAAGTCAGTAACTTCAAGTTTCACAGAATGAAAAATACTACCATCAGTCACAGGCTTGTGCTTAGCAATTTACTACAAGATGGTAGTCAATATTTCACAATTCAGAGAAATAGTTTTAGGGACAGGTTACAGAAGGAAGGCATAGCCTTATGAGAGGGTCTATATCAGAAGATTGAATTTTCAAAACTTCGAATCTGATATGGTCTATACCATATGATCGAAGTCTTGAAACTTCAAATATTGTAACGGAGATCGACGTACAGTGCAGAAAAGGAAGAGTTACCTTTTCTGCACTTTAGTGCGCTCTCGGAGTTGGTATAGTTAAGTAGCGGGGGTGTGGTGGGAGCAACCCCCCCACATTTGGGGGTGAAGGGGGACTTGCCCCCATGCTTAGAGCATTTAAATGGTTTGTTTTTGTAGGTTGTTGTGTTTTTTTACATTTTCGATGTTCCAAGACTTTGATTATATGGTGTCAACCATATCAGATTCGAAGTTTTGAAACTTCGATAATGTAATATAGACCCTTATGAGATACCACCTGCTAAATGAAATTCTCAGCTAAGAATCATTTCACAAGGATGCAGGCTGGAGGGACACTGCTTATGTTTTAGATCCATTCAATGAAATAGTTCAGAACCCACCATCATGCAAAGACTGTGGGGAAAGAATGCATAAAATACTATGTCGATTGAGTTTTGTTCAAGAATGAGTCTTATGATAATGCCACAGCATCAAGTAAATGATACAAAACCCTGATGGCCTTCAAGGCACTCATTCCAGCCATGAATCCTATCTTCTCATCTGAGAACAGCTGGATAACCTTCAAAAGAAGATATTGAGGCAATAGGAGTTGTAGGCAAATACCTTACAGAGGGAAGGAACACTGCCATACAGCTCAACAGTCTTGTTTAGGGCTGTGTCTTTAGGAAGCTATAACTAATTTTTTTCTCCTAAAAGAAAGTAATTTTAATTTGCATATCAGGTAGACGATTCTAGTGTCAACTGAAAATATTGTATGTTCCGAGTCCAAAATTCCAGAGATTATGACACTTTTTTCCATACAATATTCTGGCAGGATTATTTTTTTCATGTACATGTAAAAGTACTTACTACTTTTGGATTCTGAAAGAAAGAAAGAAAGAAAGAAGATTTGTGAAGATCTTTCATTTACTATTTATTTATTTATCAGCTTTATTGCAAAGTACACCTACAGCAAAATCTCTAAAGAAGAATACATATGTTTCTGAAACAGATAGATATAATCAAGGTAAATATAAGATTGCATTACAAAGCACAAAAGTTGTATGATTGCCACCAATTATCATAAACTATAAAATGGTAGTAAATTCTGAAAAAAGTACAGTTGCGTAAGTAAACTTGCCATAAAAATAGATGCTTGAATAATCACTGCTGCAGTAGCCTTAGCTATATGAGTTATATTTACCAATGATATAACAGTCGACCAGCTTCTAAATCCTCAAGGCACCTTCCATGCACCATACTATCAGGCAACTTGAGCTGAGATGACTAAAAGATAAGTTTGGGGACCAAGCTTTTTGAAGGTTTTCTACCAACAGAGTGAGGGTGGCTGAGCCCTGAAAAGACAATACTAAGAAAATAAATAAATAAAGGAGTACATACATACACACACTCTGGCATAAACAACACACCAAAAAACAAGGGGGATGGAGTAGCTACTCTAGCAGTGATCATTTGAACATTTACTATTATAATAAGTTTACTTGCACAACAGTACTATGTTCATAATATTGATCACTGCTGCACTAGCCTATAGGCAGAGTACCCTAGCTTACTCTATATGGAGGTGGAAAATGGTTCTATCAAATCCTGACCTGGAACTAGAGAAGGAATCAAGCTTATAGTGCTTTATAAAAGTATGTGGAGAGGACAAAGTAGCAGCTTCCAGTATACTTCTAGAAACCAACCCTTTCCAAAAAGCCACTGGTGAAGCCAAGAACATGTAGCGTTCATAGGTTCATAGGCTGGTACTAGGCTATCAGCCCTAGGGCCTATACAAGCCTAGCCATAACAATTCCTTGGCTATTTCTTCCCACAATATTTACTTCCCTGGACCCCTGCAGGGTGACTGAGATGGCTTTGACCATACCTAGAATAATTTTGTTGTGATGAATATAACAAAAGGTAATAGCCTTAGTCAACCATTCGAAATAGTTTGGTTTGACACAGTCTGTCCTTTCTTCTCACCTTCACAAGAAATGAATTATCTGAAGATCTGAAAGATTTAGTTTCAGTTTCAAGTAAGAAACAACTTCCTTAATAAGATAAAATTTTATACACGGTTTTTAGATGATGTTTTTATTTTATTTAATAGAAGTGGTTGTGATGTTAAATTATTTATTGAATATTTAAATAATGCCACAACTTTTCTTCATTTCACTCACACATATGAAAAAGATGAAATTTCTTTTTTAGATGTAAAGCTTTTAAAGGATTGAGTTTAATGGTTACAAGGCTAGGATTTTCAGAAAGACCACATTTTCAAATCCCTTTCTTCATTTTACAATTGAACATCCGTTACAGCAAAAAAAGTCAGTAGTTAAAGGCCAATTTGTTTGTGCAGCCAGAATGGTTTAGTCGGAAACTGATTTCTTACTTGAATGTGATAATTTGACTTCAATGTTTGCTAAAAGAGGTTATCCGAATAAATTCATTGATGAGTTAAGAACTGAAGTAGTTAACAAATATACACAAGGGGTTTATAAAGCAATTTTATGTCACCCTAGCATTCAAGATTTTACTCCTGATGATACAGATATAAGAAATAATGTAGATAATGATTTTTCTAATAATTTATTATTTATCACCACTTTTAGCTGAGATGCACTAGCTGAAAGGAACATTATATATAAAAATTGGCCTTTATTGTCTACCAACACAGTTTGTAATAAATTTAGCAATACAAAACCAAACTTTGTTTTTAAGAAAGGTTGTAATTTTAAGAATATTTAAAATTTTCAAGATTTACCAAGTAGCAGAATCAAGGGTATGTTCAAATATGAATTTTGCCCCTACTGTCAGTATATTCATATAGGTAGTTGTTTTATCATTAGAAACAAAAAATATGAAACAAAACACAAGTATAATTGTAATTCTAGTGGAGTTGTTTATTTAGCTACTTGTCAATATTGTCCCAGTTTCTATATAGGGAAAACAGATAGGAAACTGAGAGAAAGGCTATATGAACATCTATATGCTATTAAAAAAAGAAAAATTAGATAATGCTTTAGTGAACCATGTAAAATCTCATTCAGAACACTGGTTTAAGTTTAGAATAACTGATCAGATCCAAAAAGATGAGGGGGGGCCTGCATCTTTAAAGCTAGAAGCTTGTGAATTATTTTGGCAACTACATTGCCATTCTTACGTACCACCTGGTTTAAATGATGTTTGTTCTGTAACTTGTATACTAAAATTAAAAAGTGTGAATAGATAGTTAATACAGGGAAGCTGTTGTTGTGTTTTAATGTTCTATTAATTTAAAATCTGTGTAGTATAATTAGGGTTTAAATAATATTAATTATGTGAAATGGAGATGTCTTTAAGGTGATATTAAGGTGAATCACATGACTAGTAATGTAATTGGATCAGGTGATTAATCACATGATTATTTTAAAAGTATATTAGTTGAATCTGCTTTTAATGTGTTATCTGAAGAAGTTTGTTACTGGACCAAACGAAAGAGCTCATCAATAAACCTGGCTTGTGTGCCTTGTCAGTCTGAGTCTGCTTCCTTCTGGATTTATTTCAGTGGTTTGTCGGTAACTTTTTGTATTTCTCAGTTTGTTTTGGTTCGTGAAGCATGGCTACAGAAGGCATTACTGGTGCACCTATTATTACTGTTGGAAATGAAACAACTACAAATCAAGATTCTGAACTTTTTAAGCTGACCCATCTGGTTAGCTTACTGATACAAAAGGTTGATCATCTGTCAGCATTGGTTTACCCAAAAGAAATGGACAGTCAGATGGTTAATAATAGGAATGAATATAATGATTTTTCATGTCCGACTATTGAGAATCGAATTTGTCAAGAAAGAGGTGAATGGGTTGTATCACAAATTATGTAACTAATGGTGATTCAGTAACTGATGCTCCTAATTTAGGTGAATGGTTAAATTCATCAACTTCCCTGCAAATGGAAAATTCAGTTAATACAGGCAATCAAGGAAGTTCTTCCTCAACAGATATTATAGCCAATAGTTTGGACATTCTGGACTACAAATCCTTGAAGCTAAAAAAACTTCAATTAGAAATTTCATATTTTCAAGAATGCCTAAAACGACAACAAGTACCTAAAGGCCTCAGAATTTGGCGATATCCAACTGGGCTAGTGAAGAATTCCCCCTTTCATTTGGATCTAGTGAAACTTTTTGATAAACAAGGATTCAAAGTGCTGCAAATGTTAACAAAGCACTATCAATTAATGGTTGATTCCTTGGTAAGGGAAATCAACATTATTGATGCACAAATTAAAAATAACCAAGACTTTTCAAGATATATATATATATATATATATATATATATATATATATATATATATATACGGGTATTCTCGTATTTTTACTAGCATTGACAATTAAATCTTGAAGTGTAAAGCAATTAAGAATAAAAAAATTGGAACGAGACAATATTGAATATACCAATGGTTCAGCGTATCCACCCCCATCATTGTCACAACAGTGGAACAACCGAAATGACATGGTTACAAACAAGTCTATCTCTGGTAATGGGTTTCCTGACGATGATGTAAGAAATGATGATGCAGTAGGTGACGTTACATACACAACATTAGTTCAACAACCCTCAAATGGACCTGGAGTTGGTTTAAGATGGAGCGAGCATATCCAAAATCAAAGGAAAGGCTACCAACGGAAACAGAATAATGGGAATTCAAATGCTGTGAAACATCAACACTTTGAAAACAGAACCAATCAAAATGACAACTACCAGGATTTTCCCGAAGGGGGTTACAACAGGAGATACAACTATCAGAACAGGCGCTAGCATCAAAAATAGCTGAAAGTTTTGGTATTTTACCAATTATAGCTGGAACCCAACCGCAAGGTGAGAACACAGTTGTAAAAATCGTACGTTCCTACTCGTAGGGGTGACATAGCGAAAACACTAATAGACTTGAAACTGTTTACAAGAAAAGTGAATTTTAAATTAATTTTTCATCAGAATGAAAGTGTAAGTTAATTTGTTGTTCCAAGTGCATACAACCCACCTTTAGCCCTGATTATTTCTACATTTGAAAAAATATATGAACTAGATATTAGAAATGTATTCAGTCATGATGGAATGGTTCACAAAGGCCATATCAATATGTCTTTTGAATATGATTTGCTAAATGAATTGAAATTCAGTGGGTTAAGGGTTACGAAACCTGATAAGGGGGGTGTTTGGTATTTATGGAAAAGGGTGATTATGTAAAATGAATGTTAGAGATGTTATGTGATGAAAGTAATTATGAAATGGTTTCAGTAAATTAAATGAATATTGCTTATAACAGAATTAAAATGTATATTAATGATTTATTTATTGAAGGTAGAATTGAACTGAAAATGTATAACTATTTTTCCATGCCTGCACCAAAAGTACCAGTGATCTTTGGGATTCCAAAGATCCATAAAGACCTGGAAAATCCCCCTTTGAGACCCATTGTTAATAGTAGGCAGTCTTTAACATATCCAATAGCAAAATATGCTGATAGTATATTAAAGAAGTATATACAAAATAATTACACATATGTAAAGATTCATGGTCTTTCCTTAGTGATATTAATACTAGGTTCATAGGTAGGTACTAGGCTATCAGCCCAAGGGCCTACGTAAGCCTAGCCAACAAGGTTCCCTGGTTTACGCCACCCAAGAAAGTTATTTTCCTGTGCCACTGTCGAGCAGAAGCACAGAAGTGATCCCCGGGGTGTATTTCCTATTTCCAATTCACTCATCAAGATTTTTCTTGAAGAGTGCTAATGAAGAACTTTGACATAGATCGGTAGCCTGTTCCAGAGTATGGGAAGTCTCTGGGACAGGAATCTATCCCTCCAGCATGTTCTGTTTATTGCGGTGACAAGGTTTAGGTCCTTAGAGCGTGTAGCTCGGAGAGATTGGGATTTCTTTAGGTATAGCATGTTCAACAGCTCTGGGTTTGACATAGCTTTATATGTTAGGCAGAGATCACCTTGAAGTACGCGATATGCTATGGAATAAAGCTGGAGTGTTTTGAGACGGTCAGTGTAGGGCATTTGGTTGAGGCCAGTAATCCTCTTTGTGAGGTACTTTGTGGCCTTTCCAGCAGCTGCAGATGTCTTGTGAGGTACATTCCAAAAGGGGTGTTGTACTCTACAATGGGTCTAATGAGTGTCGAGTAGAGGGGAACAATGACCTCTTCTTTCCTGCACGAGAACCGTTTTATGATGAGGTGTGCCACGTAAAAGGACTTCCTGACTAGTGTGGTGATGTGACTATCAAAGGAGAGACTACTGTCCACCTGGGTCCCAAGGTCTCTTATTACACATTCGGTGTTAAGTAGATTGCTGCCTATGTGGTAGTTCATAGGTACAGAGTTTTTACCAAAGGGAATGACACTGCACTTTTTGGCATTGAGCTTGAGGCCATAGCTCTGACACCAGGCATCTGTCACAGCGAGGCCCTTCTGTAGGATGTCCACATCATTTGGGGACTTGACTATGGCTCCTAGTTTTCAGTCATTTGCAACTTCGTTAGCCAGAGGCCTTTTGTGTTAGCCTATACTTCAGAGAAGTAGATACCAAACAAGAGAGGTCCCAGGACTGAACCCTGTGGTACTCCACTTGTCACTGGTTTGAGGTCAGATTTGGAGTCTGCAACTTTTACAGTGTGGGTTCTGTCAGTGAGCCAGTTGGCAGCCCATCTTGTGATGTAGGGATTTATACCTAGTTTAGTGAGTTTAATTATAATTCCAGAATGGGGATGGTGTTGAAAAACTTGGCGAGGTCAAGATAGGCTGTGTGAACCACCTTACCCTCATCTACGGCTTTAGTGACTGCCTCAAAGAAGTCGATCAGGTTCAGGAGGCATGATCTGCCTTTCACAAACCTGAACTGGGTGGGATCCAGAGTTTGCAGGTTACCGATGTCTTTGTTTATGAGTTCCATAGTGATATGTTCCATGGTTTTTCAGACCAGGCTCATCATAGGTCAATAGTTCCCGGGATTAGTGGTGGCTGCCCCTTTGTGGAGTGGGATAACTGCTGCTGTGCACCATTTAGTGAGCACAAAGCCTGATGTGAGGCTATTATTGAACATGGTGCTTAAATGGGGAGCCAGTTTGTTCTGAAGTTCATGTAAAATGCAGCCTGGGATGTTGTCCGGTCCCATGGATGCTGTGTTTTTGGCTTTAGAGAGTGCAGCTTTTACCTGCATAGTTGTGATTACAGGGACTCTGCATTTTTCCTGTATAGATATGGGCCCTTTAGGGGGTGGGGGGGTAAAGTTAGCACTGACCCTATCTGCCAGGATGTTGGCAATATCAGTTGGTTCTGTAATTTTCATGCCGTTGTGGTGTAACTCAGAGCAGATCTGGGTGTTGCTATTGAGATTCTTGACATAGCTATAGAATGCTTTGTGGTTGTTCTTAGAATTAGTGGCAATTTTGTTTTCGTAGCTAACTTTGGAGGATCTTATAAGGGATCTCAGCTTCTTACTGGGGCTGACCAGGGAGCTCCTTCACTCATGGGATTTTACTCTCTTTTGCAACAGTTTCTTCCTTCTGTAGTACAGTTTCTTTATGGCAGGGGACCACCAAATTGGCTTATTTTTTTGGAGAATAGCGTCTTGGCTCTGTTTGGGATAGCATGATCCATACACTTGTGTAAGTACTTATAGAGTGCATTTGTATAGGATTCAGCAGTTGTAACTGTATTGTCCATCTGCATGGGTGTCATGAAGTTTACCACTTCTGTCTTAAGAAGCATGAAGTTGACTTTGGAGAAATTTGTTACCGTGGTTTCCTTAATGCGGGGGTGGGATGTGGATATCAAGGGTGATTAGCTTATGGTCGGATCGGACCAACGAGGAGTTGACTTCAGGTTAGGAACAAAGGTCACTCATGTTGGTAATAACTAGGTCTAGGATATTGTTGCCTCTGGTGGGGGTGTGGATAAGTTGATCCAGGGCATTGGAGTTTATGAATTCCAGAAAATGTTGAGCTAAGGAGTTGCTACATGAGTAGTTTTCCCAGTTAATGGTGGGGTAGTTTAAGTCGCCTATTATTAGGGTGTTTGGTTGAACCCTAATATTTTCCAGTATATCAAGAAAAGAGGAGTTGGAATCCTGGTCATGGTGGGGGATCTGTAGCAAGCTACAATTTGGATTGCAGTTTTGCCTAGAGTTAGTTGCACTGGGATAATCTTGGATACATTATGCTGAGCAACTACCCTGGAGGTGTGGATATCCTTAATGAACATGGATACACCTCTGCCTTTGGTGTTTCGGTCCAGGTTACATGGCCGAAAAGTGTGGTATGAGTTATAGCCTGGTAGTGCAGGGGTGCTCTCTGGAGCCTTGAACCAGGTCTCAGTCACTGCACAGATATTGATGTTCTCCATTTTAAGGAGTGCCTCGAGTGAGTGTATTTTGAGATTTAGACTTCTAGCATCGAGTAGCATTAGCCGCAGTTTTTGCTTGCCTGTTCCTTTTCCAGTGGGGAATTTGTCATTTGAACCTTGCCTAAAAAAGGCACTATAGGGGCGGCAAGAGCCTTATCCAGTATCCGTAATCCCAGGGGTGACAGGTGCAGGCCATCTGTGGCAAAGCATCGTGGTCTGTCGACCATGTCATCCCAAGTAGACAGACACTGGATCCCCTTAGAATCACACCAGAAGCTTAGCCAGTTGTTGAAGTTAATCATTTTGTCCTTGTACTGTGGTATCATTCTGGGTGATGGCAAAATGCTACTCAGGGCTAGGGTCATACTTGCCTGGGCTACAAGATCGGAGAGCTCTTCCATGTCTTTTTTCATATAGTCCAGTGAGGTATGTCTCAGGTCATTCACACCAACATGAACAATGACAGAGTCATATTTGTACTTGTTGTGGAGTGACCTGAGTGCATGGGTTATGTGGCGGATCCTGGCACCCGACAGGCAGCTGACAGTAACCTTCTCCTTATTTAGCCTGGTGAATGGGACATCAGTGTGCCTGACTATAGAGTCACCTATGACTAGTGTGTTGGGTACGTTGTTTTGCCTTATTGGCTGTGGTTGAGTGTCACACTGAGTCTGTGGGCTATGTGTCACTTGGGTTGTGTTGGGGGATGGAGGTTGCTTGCGTTTCTGCTTTGGAGGTCTCTGTTGCTTAGACAGATTATTATTGAGAGCCTCCGCAAATGTTTTTGTGTTACTATGTGTGGATTTTGGTGGTGTAGATTTAGTGATACTATGTGATAAGTGTGGTGTGGTGCAAATGTTTACCTTCTCCTCTTGACTGTCAAGTTCAGTCTTGGTTGGAGAGAGCTTTAACTCCAGTTTGGCTAGATAAGTGCATCTCTCCCAGGTTGAAGTGTTGGGTGGTAGGAGGAGAGGGTTGTCTGTGTACATGAGGCAATTTCTACATTGCCTCAAGATGCCCAGATTCATCAGACAGACAGGAAAGAGCACTGGGAGCTGACCCTTGGACATGCCTGAATAAAAAACTATTTTCCTCTAGATAAGTGAGGAAAGTGAGTACAAGAGCTGTTCTTCTTTAAGCAAGTGAGTAAAGTAAGTACAAAAACTGTTTTCCTCTAGGTAATGAGGAAGGTTGAGTGCTATAGTAATTAGTAGCTTATTTAGTGCTTACAAGTTCTGAACAAGTGCTGAGCACGAATAAGCAAATTTAAGAGCTAAAACTAAGAATCTGTATCTGCACTAGATAAGTTACAGGACAGAAACGAGTGCAAATGCAGGCTTTCAAATCAGAAAGTTGAGAGAGATGCTAAAGATTGCCCAAACGGCCAATAACTACAATTTCTGGACCAGAACCACTCCTTATGTGGTAGACAGGTTACCTAGTGCTTACCACTCCCACTAATAGGCTAGAAGGCTTTCCTCCAACACAGAAAGGCTTGGGGGGCTCAGGAGCTTACATACAGTCCTGGATACAGCAAATCTGTATCTGGAACACTAGTTACAGGAAAGGTAGGAAACAGGCTTTTTTTTTCTTTTACAGAAAAGTAGCTAAAACAGTAGTAAAACAATTCACATGCAGTGCAAGCTAGCACACTTGAGTATGTAGCAATATTAGACCAAACACAGTTTAAAAAAATGCAATTAAATTAAAAAGGACTAAAAGCAAGTGTAGAAAGAGTTTATTAGATAGAATGTGGTAAAGAGATGGGACTGGGGAGTGTCCCAGATCAAATCTACAGTGGGGTGGGCAACTGCAAAAGCCATCAAATTTAAAACTACAAGCCAGAAATAGGGAGGGTGAGTGGGACAAAACAGTTTCAGCAGAGATCTAAACAACAATTAACAGTACAAACTCTAAAACCAAAAAAAATATACTCAGCTCTGTACATTTGCAGACAGATTGAAAAGCAGTCTCTCAGAACACAGGTTCCAGCAATGAAATGCAGGCTGTTACTAACAGGTCTAATTTTATGCAAGTGATTCTTGAGTTAGATAGCACACAAGCTGTAAAATCCAGTTATACCAACTGAAGTCACAGAAGAAAATAGGGGGAGGTGGGGTAAATAGTTTCAGCAGAGATCTAAGCAACAATTAACAGTACAAACTCTAAAACCAAAAAATATATACTCAGCTCTGTATATTTGCAGATAGATTGAAAAGCAGTCTCTCAGAACACAGGTTCCAGCAATGACTATAACATATAATGAGCAATATGCTTTTTTAACTGTTGACATAAAAGATGTATATACATGTATACCCCATGAAATAGGTATTGAATGGGTTTGCTCTAAATTTAAAAATGGGGGAGCCACAAACGTTACGATTTTGAATATGGAAGAACTATTAGATATTATATTAAATAATAACTATTTTCTTTTTGATAAGAAATTTTATTTGCAAAAAAAAGGGGTGGCTATGAGCTCCTCATGTGGTGGTAGCTACGCAAACCTTGTTTTAGCCGAATGGGAAAGCATGTATGTATTTAATAATAATAGCAACTTCCTTAATAAGATAAAATTTTATACACGGTTTTTAGATGATGTTTTTATTTTATTTAATGGAAGTGATTGTGATGTTAAATTATTTATTGAACATTTAAATAATACCACAATTTTTCTTCATTTCACTTATACATATGAGAAAGATGAAATTTCTTTTTTAGATTAAAAGCTTTTAAAGGATTATGAGTTTAATGGTTACAAGGCTAGAAATTTCAGAAAGACCACATTTTCAAATTCTTTTCTTCATTTTACAAGTGAACATCCGTTACAGCAAAAAAAGTCAGTAGTAAAAGGCCAATTTGTTCGTGCAGCCAAAATTGTTTCGTCGGAAACCGAATTCTTACTTGAATTTGACTTCAATGTTTGCTAATAGAGGTTATCCAAATAAATTCATTGATGAGTTAAGAGCTGAAGTAGTTAAGAAACATTCACAATGGATTTATAAAGCAATTTTATGTGACCCTAGCATTCAAGATTTTACCCCTGATGATACAGATATAAGAAATAATGTAGATAATGGTGATTTTTCTAATAATTTATTATTTATTACAACTTTTAGCTCAGATGTACTAGCTGTAATGAACATTATATATAAAAATTGGCCTTTATTGTCTACCAACACAGTTTGTACTAAATTTAGCAAAAAAAGCAAACTTTGTTTTTAAGAAAGGTTGTAATTTTAAGAATATTTTAAATTTTCAAGATTTGCCATGTTCAAATGTGAATCTTGCCCCTACTGTAAGTATATTGATATAGGTAGTTGTTTTACCATTAGAAACAAAACAGAAGTATAATTGTAATTCTAGTGGAGTTTTTTATTTAGCTACGTGTCAATATTGTCCCAGTTTCTATATAGGGAAAACAGATAGGAAACTGAGAGAAAGGCTATATGAACATCTATATGGTATTAAAAAAGAAAAATTAGATAATGCCTTAGCGAACCATGTAAAATCTCATTCAGAACACTGGTTTAAGTTTAGAATAATTGATCAGATCCAAAAAGATGAGTGGGGGGGAGCTGCATCTTTAAAGCTAGAAGCTTGTGAATTATTTTGGCAACTATGTTGCTATTCTTACGTACCACCTGGTTTAAATGATGTTTGTTCTATAACTTCTATACTAAAATTAAAAAGTTTGAATAGATAATTAAGGCAGGGAAGCTGTTGTTGTGTTTTAATGTTTTATTAATTTAAAATCTGTGTAGTATAATTAGGGTTTACATAATATTAATTATATGAAATGGAAATGTCTTTAAAGTGATATTAAGGTGAATCACATGACTAGTAATGGAATTGGATCAGGTGATTAATCACATGATTGTTTTAAAAGTATATTAGTTGAATGTGTTTTTAAAGTGTTATCTGAAGAAGTTTGGTACTGGACCAAATGAAAGCACTCATCAATAAATGTGGATTGTGTGCCGTGCCAGTCTGAGTCTGCTTCCTTCTGGATTTATTTCATATGGAGCAAATGCTAGATTCTCTAACACAAAATTAAGATCTGAAGGAGAGGTTACAGGTTTTCTTGGAGGCCTCTTATGCAAAATAACTTTTAAAATTATTTTGACATGAAAATGCATTAAAAGAGGAGGATCCATTGGCAGACATGCTGAAATGGCTGATAAATGAACCCTGACAGAAGGATAAGAAAGGCCATATGATAGTAACTCACACAAATATTGCAAAACCAGAGCATATCTAGCCCTGAATGGGTGCTGGTTATTTCGTTGGCACCAACTAGAAAACTTTTTCCACTTCCTAATATATTGCCTCCATTAGTACCTGCTGCACATCTTCAACAAACAGATGCCTAAAATGAATTAAAACCCTATCATTCAGGCAATCATTTGAAATCAATTGGTGTCAGGTGTATCAAACACCCTTATTCATGTGTGAGTAGATCCAGACTGTGAGGAAGCCTGTGGTAATTGCCCCTGTCTATTTCTAAAAGGAGGGAGAATCCCACTTTTCTGGGCTGGAAGGAAGGCACCACAGTGATCCTTCTGAATGTTTAGAAGTACCCTAGATATTTGGAGAAAAGCATATGGAAATATTCCTGTCCAAGGAAAAGAAAAGGCATCCAGGCCTTCTTGCATGGAATCCTAGAGCAGAATCTTGCCAGCTGATTGTTCAGAGAGGAGGCAAATAGGTCAACTTGAGGATGGATCAAATCTTGGAAGATCCCCCCTCCCACGTATTGCTTTCATTTTTGAGGGTCTGCCCTTGTCCTGTTCAGTCTTCTGCCACAAAGCTTTGCTTTGACAGAATGTAGGATGTCTGTAGAGTGAGACTGTAGAGGAAGTACAACCTGGTTCCCCCTTGCTTGTTGGTGTACTATTTGACTGTGGTATTGTCTGCAACAACTTGAAGAAGTCACGGGAACCAAAGATGATTCAAAGAGTTGAATTTCTTGATAAGGGCAAGCACCTCTTTTATATTTATGTCCTTGGTGTCCGCCACACCTTGCACATTTATCCCTCCTGAAATTGCTCCCCATGCAATGTCTGAGGTGTCTGTGATGACGGACTGCTTTGGAACAGACAGGGAGAAGGGAAGACCTGAGTTTAGAGATACCTGTTGTCTTTACCAAGTGATTTTTTATCTGACAAACCCAAGCACTGAGATATGAAAACACAAGAGATGTTGGTACTGGGACCAAAGAGACTTTAGATGTCACTGTATCTGTATCATATGGAGTCTTGTCAGGGGCATCATGAGAATCTAAAAAGCCATGAGACACAAAATTCTGGTGTATTCCCCTCACTGTGACTGATGTCTGAGTGGAGAAAACAGATTGATATATAGATCTACTTTTCCTTTGAAGAAACACTCTTTCAGCTGTTTCATCTGGAGTGTCTAGTTGACATCCCAGAAACACAGTTCTACGGGAAGAAGGCAATGAAGACTTTTGAATGCTCTTCTGGAATCCCAGCTTGTGTAAGAGATCTGTCACCCAGGAGAAAGAGTCCAGACATGTTGAAAAAGACTATGCAAATAAAAGCAAGCCATCTACATATGGAAAATGTGAATACCCAATAGCCAACAATGAGCTATAACTGGAGCTAGACACTTTGTGAACACTCTTGGTGCAGTGGATAGTCCAAAGGGAAATCAGAGAACTGGTACACACAAAACCTTAAGAAATGTCTGAAGTCTGAATAATTAGGGCCATGATTATAAGCATCTTTTAAATCTAATGTTCCCAGGAAACTTGAAAGATGAAGACAAAGTAACAAGTTGAGTCATAATTCATAATTTTGAATTTGGGCACTGTCACAAACAAATTTAGGAAAGAAAGATCCAGAAAATTGTCTTCAAGCATTTTCTTCCTTTGGAACTAAAAACATTCTGGAGTGAAACATCTTTCCCACCTGGGTAAAGCCTCCTCTTCCTTCCTTAATACTCCAACAGGTGTATGCCAGGGTTCCATATTAGGTCCCCTACTGTTCACATTTTCATAAATGACTTCCACCAGAACATACCTAATGCTAAATTTATTCAATACGCAGATGACTCTACAATCACCTGCTCCACCACTTCCACCTCCACTTTCTTAAAATTAACTCAGGGTGCTTTCTATTCTACTGAACGCTGGATGTTAGATAACCACCTAGCACTCAACATGTCAAAAACTAAAATCATGATATTTACTCCTTTGAAAAGTACCATTATAGACAAGAACTCGTTCTCCATTACTAGCCAAAACAATGCATCTCTTGAGGTAGTATCGCATGCAAAGTTTCTAGGACTCCTTATTGACGAACAGCAAAAATTCATTACCCACCTACAAGCTAATATAAAGAAAACCCACCAGAAACTCGGCAAGCTTTATAACCACAACTGCTATCTCACTCCCTCTACTAAGATTGTTCTCTCTACTACCTACCTCATTCCTTCCCTCTTATATGGTGCCCCACTTGTTACTAACCATCAATCTTCTCCTATTATAACAACATTTTTAAGTTTGCTTCCAGCTATAAATCCTCCTCTCACCACTGCAATGCCCTACACAAACTAAATTGGCTAGAACTACCCAACCATCTTACCTATATTCAACTTACTCATGCCCACAAACTCATCTTCATTCCCTCTCTCTGCCCCTCCCTTGCCTCCTGTCTCAAAATGCATCTACCTGATAGACTTCTAAGATCCAATAACCAGACTTTGCTTGAGCTACACAAGCCTGCTCGCCCACCAGGCAAACACCTAACTATTCTTTTCCCTAGCTCGCCTCTGGAACTCCCTGCCACCACTTATTCATATGACCCACAACCACTCTACCTTTAAGACATTGCTTCATTCCCATCTCACAACCCGCTGGGAATGTTCCTGCTCTGACCCCACATGAATCACCACTACATTATTCCCCATTTCTCAGACTCCTACACTATATTGAGCTACACTGACTCTTAACCACCTTTCTTTTCATTTATTTACTTTTACACAACTTTTCTTACTGTCCCTCTTTTCTTACATTAACACAACACCTCTTATCCCCCTATCCTACTATAAGTCTGCTAAGATTACATGTGATACTCTTTTGCCATCTCTGTTATATTTCCAGTCTGTTAACAAATCTATCTGTGAATATGTAGTAATGTTTTTCTTACTTTTTAAACTGACACACACACACACGCACACACACACACACACACACACACACACACATATATATATATATATGTGTGTGTGCATATTTTTTAACTGAATATGTACTAATGTTTTTCTTATTTTTTTTAACTGAATTGCCACTGTAAACTGTACATTTTTATGCTATGTAATACTTTTTGTTCTTCACCAATATTACAAAATGTGAATGCATTGTCTTCATTGTATACTGTTGTCATTGACCTTTTCTCCCTGGGACTCCATTGAAAACGGCCTCTTCTTGGCCAATGGACTATCCCGGTAAACAAACTGTAAATAAATAAATAAAAACACCATTCCTACCTGGGAAAGGGGAACTGGTTCCTTCACTCCCTGGGACAGAGTGTGATGAATGAGAGGTGGAAACAAAAGAGTATGTAATGGAGGATGAGGAATTATCATTGGGAAAGGAGGTATTTCCTCCCATTGTCATCTGTAACCTTGATGAACGATCTTCAGAACCCATCTGTCTAAAACTATTTGTTGCCAAAGAGAAAAGTGGAGAGTCAGACTTTCTGGAAGAAACAGGGACTGCAATGGGGGGGGGGGGGGGTCAATTCTCCTATATAGCCTTAAAATCTCATTTTTAGCATCAACTGGGAAGCTCTGCGAATACAGCCTTGCAAACCTCCTCAAAACAGTACCAGTGGCTATAGCTCTTTAAGAAGCATCAACAGAGTCACACATATACTGTATAAAATGAGTAGTGACTCAAATAAAGTAATTAATCAATCAATAAATTCAAACAGCTCATTTAAAGAACTCATTTAAAGAAATAAGCACACTACCTACGAAGCACCTCTCTTACAATTAATATACCTAAGCATTATTACTAAACTAATTATTGATTGATTAATTACTTTATTTAAGATCTGTGTCATGTGGTTACTCTATGTCTGAAGAAGTTTGTCATTTTAACAAACGAAAAGCGCTTAACTTATTAAAGCTTTGTGGTACCGTCCTGCATTCTGTTCCTTCTGTTTTGCATTACAGCAGTAGAGTATTTTAGATTGTGTCTTGATTAAGTGTGGGGGTACTTTTCTGGTATCAATTGAATTAATGGATTAGCCACAATGGGAGGGGTGGTGACATAGCCAGATATTGATTAATATAAACTTCTTAGTTTGTTTGAAGGCTTGGTGACTTCCTAGCTGCCTAAGTGATGATGGAATGCTTTTCTAGAGTTTGGCAATGGAGCTGAAATATACAGCATCACTACAACAATTTTGCGATTTTTAGCATGCAGGCAAGTGTTTGTCTTTGGACCACAGACATCTGGAGGGAGTATACCATAAGAGGTGGAGGGAACTTATAGATGGACATTCAATTGATCAGTACAGAATTTTATGGGTAGGTTTTATAGGTTTATAGGAGATTACTAGGCTAACAGCTTAAGAGCCCTTACAAGCCTAGCCAATACAGTATATCCCAATTTTACCCAATATGGGGCCCTAGGGACAAGAAGATGGCATAGATCTGTGAATATGCCTAAAGTATTTTACAGACTGCTATGCTCATAATGGACATTGGTGCCACCCTAGGTGTGAATGTGTGATTCCCCATTCATTGATACAAACTGCATTTGAAGTGGGCCAGGGAAGGGCTCTGTTTAACATGAATATTTTTTGGCATTTTTTGCTTGAATCACTGAGTAGATTTAGATCCCTAGATTGGGTGACCCTCATGCTGCTTGTCTTGGGAATGTGTAGCAACTCCATCAGGGCTGGATTTGTGAGGGCCTTGTAGATTAGGTATAGGTCACCCCTTAATAGTTGGTAGGAGACAGAGTAAGAGGATAGGGCTTTTAGTCTATCAGAAGTAGACATGTTATTAACACTCTGTATTTTCTTTGTGAGGAACCTCTGGGGTTACTCCAACTGTTGTAAGTGCCTAGTCAAGTACATGCCTAATGGCACATTGTACTCAATTATTGGTCTAATGACGACTGAGTAGAGTGGGACTATAACTTCCTTGGATCTGGATGCCATACCTTTACTTATAAGCTGTACCATACAGAATGACTTCATCCCCACTCTGGGCACATGGAGTTCAAAGTTCAGGCTACTTATCTGTGTACTAGATCTCTCAACTCTGAGTCTAGTCTTATAGATATTCTATTAATGTTTTAATTTGCAGGGGTCTTTGGCTTCCCAAAGAGTATGATAATGCAATTTTTTCACTTTTAGTTTTAGGCATGGCTCTGGCACCAAACATTTGTCTGCTTTAGACCCTCCTGAAGGATGTCTACATTATTGAGGGATTTGATGATTGCCCCCAGCTTAAAGTTGCATTAAAACTTTGTCATCCAGAGGCCTTCCACATTAGCCTTGACTTCAGAGAAGTATATTCCAAACATAAGTGGTCTGAGCAGTGAGCCCTGTGGCACACCATTAGTAACTGGCCTCTTGCTGGATCTGGATTCACCCACTTTAACCTCATGTGTCCTATATCGAAGTCAACTGGCTATCCATCCGGTGTCGTAGGGATTTATGACCAGTTTTGCAAGTTTATTTATAATACCTGACTGTAGGATTGCTTCAAATGCATTGGTCAGGACAAGATAGGTGGCATGCACTGTTTTAACCTCATCCATGGTCCTAGTGACTTTTTCAATAAAGTCCACCAGATTTAGTAGGCATGACCTGCCCTTGACAAAGCTGAAATGGTTTGGGTCTGGTGTTTAGAGGTTTCCTATGTCATTATTTATTAGGTCCATGATTATTCTTTCCATGGCCATATATATAAGACTACTCAAACTTATGGGTTTGTAACTACCTGGGTCAGTTGATGGTCCCCCCTTTGTGCAAAGGGATGACTGTTGCTGTCCTCCATTCTACTGCAATAAAGCCAGTCTAGAGGCTGCGATTAAATAGAGATGCCAATGGGCCTGATAGGTCCTGATTCAAGCTGTTTAAGAGGGAACCTGGTATTTCGTCTGCCCCACTGAAGCCATGTTTTTAGCTTTAGAAATTGCAGTGGCAACCTTTTCTTTAGTGATAATTGGCAGGGGAGTGGTGAAGGGTATTTCTCGGGGGAGAACTGGGGTGACTGGGAGGTGAAATATGAGATGAATTTATCTGCCAACAGATTTGCTATATCTTCTGGCTGAGTATAGGAAATGTCATCTACAACTAATTCCGCAAGTTGTTGGGTGTTGCCTGTAAGACTGCGAACATAATTGAAAAATGCCTTATGGATATTCTTAGCTTTTGAGGTTATTTTTGCCTCAAATTCTGCTTTCAGAGTCTTCACTAGTTCTCTGATTTATGTTTACAGTAATGGTGGACTTTTTGTTCTGTTGTACACATTCCCTCTTACTACTTGGCAGGAGTTTCTTTCTTTTGATGTACAACCTATTAATACCAGGGGTCCACCAGGGTGGCTTGTTGTTGCTGTTTGACCTGGCTTATTTTGGTCTTATACTGCCATTTCTATACAGTTGTTTATATGGCAGTACAAGACTTTTATGTTTTCTGGGTTTGGGGGAGCTTGAAAACTAGCTGTGCCATCGCTTAATAGGAAGTAGTTTGCCTTATAAAAGTTCTTAGCATTTTTGGAGTTTAGTAAGGGGATCTAGTTTACCTTTATTTCAAAGGAGATAGCTTTGTGATCTGATCTTACCAGTGAAGAATCACACTTTGGGGGGGGGGGGTGCTCAGACATATTTGTGACAACCATATCTAGGATATTTAATCCCCTAATGGGGGTGCAGACTGGCTGCTCCAGAGCATTTGCAAAATCAAAAAAATCTTTGATCCTGCATGTTTGTGGCCATGTATGTCTCCAAGTTAATTGAGGGGTAGGTAAAATCACTCATGTGAATGGTATTGGACAGGATGGTGAGTGATTCTAGTAACTTCAGGTATGATGTATGGGTTTCCTGGTCAGTTAGACATGGACTAGCTCAAGCATGTCATATTGTTTACCCAACCTTGAGGTGTTCTTATCCTTTATGTAGATAGATACACCTCCGCCTTTTGCTCTTTCATGTTCAGTGGGTGGTTAGAATATATGAAAGACATTATAGTCATGCACTGCTGGAGTGCTTTCCATAGCTTCGAACCATGTTTCAATAACTGCACAGATGTCAGCATTCTCCAGGGTGAGGAGCACTTCTAGGGACTGCAGTTTCTTGGTGAGGCTTCTAACATCAAGCAGTAACACCTTTAGCGTGTCCTGAGTAGCTTTTGGCAATACCTAAAAAAGGCACTATAGGGGGTGGATAATGTTTTGGCTAATATCTGAAAGTCTAATGGTGACAGCCAGGTGAAGACCATTTCTGGCAAAGCAGTGTGGCCTGTCAGCCATGTTCTCCAAGGCTGACAGTTACTGGACAGTTTTAGAATGACACCAGTAGCTAAGCCAATTGTTAAAGTTAAACCTTCTCTGTTAGCATTGTGGCATCACCTTTGGAGACAGTAAAATGCTGCTCAATGCTTGGTTCACCCTTGTTTGTGACACATATTCTGAGAGGTCAGTCATGCATCTCTTTATATAGTCCAAGAAGGTTATTCACGCCCACATGGTCTATGACATACTGGTACTGTTTGGTACGTGACTTGAGTGTTTCTATGATCTAGTGGATCCTGGCCCCTAACAGGCAGCTAACTGTAACTTTCTCCTTATGCAGCCTGGTAAGAAGGACATCAGTGTGTCTCAGAATGGAGTTTGCTATGACCAAACTATTGGGTGGTCTGATGCTTTGCCTTAAGGGCTTGGTAGTTAAGACACAATAGATGTGGCTTTATGTGTTGTGATGGGAATTGTCTTGTCTTGTTTGTGTGTATGTAGAGTTTCTAAGGACTGCACTTAAGAGGTCTTTGAGGTTTGGGTAAGTTACATGTGAGCATTTCCGCATATGTGGGTCTATGTGTCTGGCCCTTTTTGGGTGTGGTGATTGGTGTGTTTTGTTTGTATGTGTGTGTGTGTGTGTGTGTGTGGGTTGCTGATAACCTGTTTTTTGCTTTTTGTGTTTGTGAGAGTCTCACCCCCAGTGCCAATGTGTAGCTACATTTCTCACATACTGTATTTGTCTGTCTGAGAATTAAGTGGTTGTCTGTGTACAAAAAGTAATTGTATTACATTACATCAGGATGCCCATGTTCACCAAGCTAGATGCAGAAATAGCAGGAAAGTGCCTATCCATAGTTGTAGGTCCTAATGTGTACTTTGCAAAGGATAGAAGTGGAGGATATTTGTAACTGGAAGAGGGATGGGTGCTTACTTTGGTGTAATCTGCAGCTAACCTATTCAGCAAAGCTGCCCAGCACCAAAATCAGATGTTCTTTGAGCAGCAATAGTCCTAGGCACTCTATTAATGTAATGTAAGCCTAAAGACTCCTAACAAAATGTGTTTATGCTGCTCACTGTACAAACTAGCTGCCCCATGAGTTGTGTGGGACTAAGATAAAGTTCTGAGGCAATTTTTATAGGTAAATTTCAGCATCTAGTGATTGTGTATATAAAAGTCACCACTAACCACAGTTCCATGAAGAGCAGCTTTGTGGAAATGTGATGCTTTTATATGGTCAGAAAAAAGCAAGTTTTACACTAATTATGATTTAAGGACAATCAAGTAAGTGCACAATGACATTTCTACCAGCAATTCCCAGAACAGATAGGTGAAATCAACCCTCTCCTGCCATAAAAGTAGAGACTTTTACCCTGTTAATGTAAAACAACTGATATGGAGCCCAAGTGTTAAGGAACCACAAACAGATGCCTAATACTAGCTGAAAATCATTGGATACAATGTATTTTAATGCAGAACAGCAGCCTTTACAGCATTTAGAAAATATGTCTTTTAAAGTTTTGAGCAGCTCTGGATAAATGAGCTTAGTTTATTGCTTAGCAGAAGTGCTCTCACACATCGATCAAGCCTTAATGGCCACAATAAATTCCAGACTCTAATTAAACCTTAATGGCAACACGAAATTCCAGTTCTAGTTTGTTGAATTTAAGGTAGTTTGGGAATTTCAACTAGTTTAGTGCTCCTATCGGTATGTATTGGTGGGATGTTTTGCGAATATTTGCTACATATTTAATTATTGTGTTATAGCATTGCTCAAAGTGGGACACTTTGAGTTGAGTGGAGGCTTGTTAAAAATGGAGGAGCCTGAGGAAGGATACAGAAGGTTTTGTAGTAAGTAAGAAATTTCTGCATGTAGAGAAGGTTGTTCAGTAAGAAAGGATCTTGTATTTTATAGAAGTCCTAGTTTTTGATTTTTCATGGCATATTTCATATTAATAGTGAATTTAAGACATTTTTCTGTAGTGACTCCAAGCAATTTGGTATTGGTCTCTAACTGTATTTGGACATTCTGCAAGGAAATAACAAAAGAAGGTTCCTTAATAGTTAAAAATGGACTTAGGATTGAAAAGGATTAGTTTTGTTTATTTTTGGGTTAAGTAGTCATTGAAATGTTGTTAATAGTGGAGTCATCTGCATATTGAATAAGTGTTCTCTGACATGGTACCAAATGCAATTTGTTGATAAATGCATTGCAGAGTAAAGGTCCTATAGGAAAGACTAAGTCCTGGGAAATGCCTATGGTTACCGACAGAAAAGGTACAGAAGGCAGTTGGTCATTTGAAACATTGAGCTTTAATGTCCAAATAGTAGCAAAACTTCTTAATATAACTCCCTGAGAGATTAGCAAGTGTGTTTAGCATCA